>NC_056725.1:817763148-817803148 GCF_019279795.1 Protopterus annectens
TTCATTTATTTTTACAACCTACTGTTTAGTCTGCAAAATGTCATATTCTGTACAAGACATTTCCAGTTCATTATGTTATTCTAATTACCTCTGATCTCAATTATTGTGTAGGCAATTTCCACTCTGTGATGTTTTCTTTGTTTCTGGCTTCTATATGTTCTTTCACAAACATTGAAACACTACCTCCTATGCTGTTAGACTGACAACAATAAAAAGAAGTATATCTTGGAATGTGCAATATGCAATTTATATTTTTCAGTAATTGTATACCACTTTCATCTAAGATTTATTATTTTATTGTCTTCAATATTGTTCAAGTGATTTTTTTTATTTGAAGATTTCTAGAAAAATATTATGTCAATACAAAATACCCAGTTCAGTGTTTATTATCCACAGGAAGCAAATTGAAGCCCATCATGTATTTAGGCACTGATTGAATGACAACATTTTGCCTTAATACACAGATGCTATATTTGGGAAAGGAGGGAGTTTGTTAAGCAGGTTTTCTTTCCACATGCCTTTTTACGTTCATAGATTCACACAAGGCTGTTGGCTCAGTGGACCATTTATAGCCTAGTCGAAAATCCTACCCATTTACCAAGACATGAATTAACATTAGACCCCAACCTGTTTTTGGCCCCTTTCCTTAAAGACCACATGGGCCACACCAGGTGTTTACTTATAACTGCTCATCTAGTCATCCAGGTTATCCTGAAAAAGGGCTGTGGAGCTATTCTGTTTAACCTCTAAGGAGTGTCTGTTCAATAAAAAAGGTATTCTATGTGAAAGATATCTGTCCCACCAACAAGTCCTATTTCTGTTTTGGTGGAAGTTTAGGTCTATTGAACAGGTGTTTAGGGTGGTACTAGTTTTGTGGATGCATTTAGGGTGGTATTAGTTTTGTGGATCTGTTTAGGGTGGTACTAGTTTTGTGGATTTGTAGGAGATTATATTGAACTGGGTCTTTCAAGGCTCTGTAGGCAAAGCAGAGATCTCCTCTCATTTGTCAGGAGGAAATGGAAAAGGGCAAGAGCACTTTAATGTAGCCAGGGTAACTTAAGGAGGAAAAGCTGCTAATATTTTTGGTAAGGAAATGCTGCAGTCTCACTCCAAAGGTGGCATTATATAATATCATTTGTCTGATAAGGGAGGACTACAAGGGAATGATGTCTTCCTTAAATCTAGAACATATGCTCCTGGTGATCAGTCTGGCTATATAAAAAGATATCCTAACAGCAGTGGTCACATGGTGGTCAAAGAATAGTTCATTGCCAATGAAAGTGCCCAAGTCTCTAATAACTGAGTCCATTTATTTTGTGGGGGGGGGGTTACCTATGTGATAAAATCAGGAGTTACCATGTTGGCCAATGGACACAGTGCTACATTATTTGGTATTTATTTTGAAGTTGTGATCCAATCACTACTTGTTAACATGAGTAAGGCCCTTCTAGAGAATACATAGGTCATTTAGGGTATTTATGAGAGCTCTGAGTTTGCAGCCATCAGCAATATCATGTGACGCAGGTGTCTGGCATCTGATTGAATGTCACAGAAGTAGATACCAAAGATGAGTGGTCTCAGGACTGATCTATGAGGAACACCACTGGTAACCACTCTTTGAGTTGAGAATCTGCCTACAGCACTAACAGGCAAGGTTCTGTTGGTGATCTAGTTTGTTATCCAGTAGTCACATAGGGGTTTACTTTTACTTGGTTTAGCTTATCAGTGATGCCGGATTGTGGAATAAGATCAAAGACTTTGGCCAAGTCCAGATATGCTGTGTGAATAGATGTATCGGAGTCTAATGTCTTACTGATTTATTGAAAAAAAAGTCTATCAGGTTCAAGTGACAGGATCTGCCTTTAACAAATCCAAATTGTTTAGGGTCCAAGTTTTGTACTCTGCCTGTGTCCTTGTTTATGAGGTCCATAATGATGCACTCCACTGCCTTATAGATGAGTCTAGTGAGGTTGATAGGTCTATAGTTGCTTGGATCAGTCATGGGTCCCTGTTTGTGCAGTGGAATGACTACAGCAGTTCTCCATACTTCTAGCATGAATCCACTGGAGAGGTTGAGACTGAATAGATGTGATAAGGAGCCAGACATGTAGTGTTTGATGTTGACAGAAAGACAATCTGGCACATTGTAAGGGCCCATGGAGCCAGTGTTTTTAACCTTGGGGAGAATGATTAGAGTTTTTCCTCAGAGGAGACGGGAGGGGGTGGCATAGGCACTCTAATATGCTGTGAGCATGTTGGCAATGTGATCAAGGGACAATTATGTGATGATATTTTGTATTTACTTAGATCATTGCTGGTTATGATTTCTTAAGCTCCAGACATAGCTAAAGCTTGAGTAGTGATTCACAGTTTGTGCTTGTCTTAGAGGATTTGATTTTGATTCTAAGTTCTTTGTTGACCATTTAGAGTTTTTCCCTATGGATGGAATGTTTGAGTTTGCATTTACATGCTAGGAGTTTATTTCTGCTACTGTATAACTTGTTGACATTAGAGTTCCACCGAATGTGTTTTTTCTTAAAGTTTGTGCTTTGTTTATATCTTGAAGGCACCAAAGTCTCAATACTAGCTTGGAAGTTAACGTAGAATTTATCTGTAAAAACTGCAGCATGTGGTTGTCTAGGTGAGGAGGGCTTTTGAAATTCATCATTTGCATTATAGTAGTCTCAGAAGATAGAGGGGTTTTGAACTGTCTCAGATCTCTCCCCTAGAGTAAATGCTACAGCACAATTGTCAGATTTGTTTGGTGATATGGTAACTGTGGGCTCTGGGCATTGAGGAACTATACTTCTGAGCACCAGGTCTAATATTTTAGAGGGCCTCATTGGGATTTTGGAATAGTTTGTCAAAAGAGTTGGTATTAATGAAATCCAGGAATTTCTGTGCATGCTTGTTTGTGATGGTATAGGTTCCCCAGTCAATGGAGAAATAATTGAAGTCACCAAAGAAGATAGTGTTCGGTTCTGTGATGAGAGGTGTCAGTTTGTTAAGATATGCATCATGGTCTGCTGGTATCAATGAGAGTATATTGCAGGTGATCACATTGTGATACTGGGTTTTATTTATGGTAATATGAATGTGGAAGATTTCTAGGCCATTGTCCTGCATTATGAGTCTGAAGGTGAAATAGTTTCTTAGGAACACAGATACACCCCCACCAGCTATAATGTCCAGTTCAATATGTTCGGCAATCCCTCTGCAAGTTATTGCATGCCTAAGAGTAATAACTTCCATAGATAATTCATCCCAGTGTGAAAAATGACACTATCACAATTACCCCAATCTCTTTTAATCTAGTTGAAATCTCCTTTGTTTTGCGTTCAGGTAGGCATGACACTGTTGCATTCCTTGCAAAATACATTGAGGTACATGAATGTTTTGCATGCAGTGGTGTCAGGGATGATTCAGATATTTTAGGTTTGTCAGGTTGCACTGCCTGCCTTATGGACTGACAAGTCTAGCTTAATTTAGGTTTAACCCAAGGTATTTTCTTACTATGGATTCTCCCTACTGAAGTGTTATGGTGTCTGTGTATGTATGATTTGCTATGATCTTTTGGAGGTCTGGTAATTATGTGCCACACATGAAATAGATCCACTTTTAGGCCTTCAGACTACTGCTCTTGTATCACAATTACTCAGAAAATACTGCTCCTAGCCAACAGCGCATGCACATATGCTCAAAATGCATGTACTGGATTAAGCAAGCAAGCAAGTAAAATGCCACAAAATATTTTTTGAAGGGAGGCAGGCGCCCCACCACAACCCTATGTGGGGGGTCCCATTTATTATTTTCACTCTGAAGTTACAGAATCTCAGAAAAAGAGTGCCCTGTACCACAGAAAGAAAATTCTTGTCTTCCTGTTTATCCAAGAGACTATGATTTTGGAAAACAAAAAATTACAACTACCCAAGCAGGAACATTACCATTCTTACATGGAGTTAACATGAACATTACCATTCTTACATGGAGTTAACATGAACATTACCATTCTTACATGGAGTTAACATGAACATTACCATTCTTACATGGAGTTAACATGAACATTACCATTCTTACATGGAGTTAACATGAACATTAGAGTAGCTTGAGTAGCTTTGATATGAACGATCTTATATCAAACAATGGCATACTATCCATGGCATGCTGTTTTTATTCAGCTGATGGCTTTGTGAGATACAACTAAAGCTTCAATGGGTGTGGCCTTCAGAATAGCTGCATATGTAGGGGTAATGGTAGCATGTGTGTGATCTCAGGGCTTATCCCTCATGTGTGCCTAATCTTCTGGGATGTCTCTGATTTTGGCTTAGAATTTTGCTCTTCCCCTCCTATAATCTGTCACATTTTGAGATAGGATGGTGGATTATAACAGCATACATTTACAGACTCATTCTACTACAGAAAATGTATATAGTTCAAGTTCTATTAGTATATCAACTTCCTGTGTCAACAATACCAATATTTAATAAAGTGCCTCCCATCAGGAGCCTTTGCCCCTTAATATTTCTGTCTTTCTTCCTAATTATGGATGCCACTTAATGTTTCTGTCTTAGTCCCTAATTCTGGACATGAGGTTGAGGGCTGTGTCAAAGGATGTGGGTGCTGTTGAGAGTTTAACTTCAATATTCAAGAAATAATTATTCCTCTCACTGATATTTAAAATGAAACATCAATCATTTTCTGTGAATATGATACAGTTCATGCACTGCTTGAGATGTCCTTTAGCAAGTCTTTGAAAGTTTTCTTCTTCTTTCGGCTTTTCCCGGTTAGGGGTCACCACAGTGGAACTCCAGTCCACTAATGATTGGCAGTAGATTTTTATGGTGCTGAAGTGCCAGCCCGACGCCCAACCTTCAACGAAGGCATGCCCATTCACGCATGTCTTTCGAATGCCACTCGACTACTGGGAGGACATGCAGACTCCGCACAGAAGGCGCTCCAGCCGAGAATCAAATGGTAATTTTATGTAATGTCTTCATACCTAATCTAACATAGTATCCTTCATATGTAAAAATAAAAAATCAGAAAATATATGCTAGTCAAAACCTAGTCTTGCCTTTGTCAACGGGCTACTAGATATGTACTTTTTTTAATATGTCTTTTCTTTCTAGAGAAATTATGAATGTTCTGTTTTCTCTCTTATTGACTATGTTGTATGGTGATGGTTCATTTGATCTAAAACTCATATGATCTAAATTACAAATCACTGAATCACAGTAGCTAGTAGAAAATGACGGTTTGGTTTTGGGCAGTAGGAATTATAATGTAGATTGGTATTAATCATTACTAGTTCAGTACTAATGCCCTCAGTAAAGTTAAACCTCCATGCCTAGAAGTTTGTGTACGTGCATCAGCAGTGATTTAGTGTGTCAGGACTATTCTGTTTTCTTCTCTGTGGTTGTGTGACTGTGGAGATAGTATATTTAAATTAGGGAAGTGTGGAGGCAAAGTCCTCACATGGGAGGTACAGGGGGAATGCCAAAAAAAAAGCTTTTGGAGATCTATTTAGTGTAGACATTTTCAGTGACATGAGTTTCAATGTTTCATAGTTTTCAGTCAAATGACCACTTTTTTTAGATAGATAGATCAAGTGAACTATAACTGTTGTTAGATTTTGGGTATTGAAGTGTGGAAACAGTGAGTGTGACAGATATTAATGGGAGAGTAACTGAAGCTCAGTCAGTTTAGGAGGTCGCCCTTCATAATGTAATCTTGCAACGTTCACTAGTAGCATCAAATCCACTAGGAGTCATGTGAGGGGCTATTGACAGTAAAGTAAATTCAGATGTGAAACACTCATGAGGCACTGGGTTAAGAATACAAAAGAAAACATGGTAGGTGAGGTGTGAAGATGCAGTAGGTTCATACAGCACTATTTTGAAAGTTATCACATGAGAACCTTAAACTGTTTTTCCTTGTTATGTTTAGTAGAAAGACTAGTTTCTATTTTCACCCACAAATCATAAATAAATACCATCTCTGGTCTCCCCTCAAAAGAAACCACTAGCCTAGTTGGAGTAACCCAGTCAACAAAGGATAGATATGTAAATTAACCTCCCCTTATTGTGACCACTCAGGCAGACACATAGCCTCTCTCTAAACACATACCCTCATCAGAAACCATTCATCTCTCTGCATACACTCACATGTGCATTCACACACCTACTCATATGCACCCCACCACTACCTGTCTTCTAAACCCACCAGCACTTATTTCTAACATGATCACATCGATTTAATATTATGGGATCTGATCATAAGACACTAACAGATATTTTGCAACAAAAGTTACAAGAATGTAGTATAACAGTTTCTGTAGTTTTACAGTTTTATTCAAAAAGCTAAGTTTAGGGTGCTGAGAGATGTTGTAACATTAAAAGACAAGCAGAGAGTAAGGAGAAGAATTATATGTCTACACCAGCAGAGGCATTCAGCTGTACTGACATGTAGCAGTTTTAGAGACAGGTGGCAGAACAGGACATAAGAGTGCAACTCAAAGCCTGTCGTAATAAAAAGAGGGCATGAGGCAGTGTTATTTCTGAATGGAGGAAGGGCAAGAAGCATAGCAAGGCAGACAAAAGCTTTACAGCAGACGTTCGCCTAGTCCTTTAGTGTATTATTAATTTGGTATTACAACTCCTATTTATAGAAAGTTTTCAGAATAGCAAGGGCTTAAAAAGAGAAAAGCATGGGGAAGCAAAACATAATCTTTGCTACTGTTATTATACCTACAGACTGAAAATGGTTGATGGGTTATAGTAGTGCCGGATGAAAGATACATATATTCTTAATAAAACATAATTTGCATGGCTTGAGTAAACAACTAAGTGATGGTGAACTATTTTAAATGGAAAATGACAATACAGATTTTAAGAACTCTTAAGAACACGCACAGACAATTTTATAATGAAGAAATGGGAATGTATTTTGTATTATAAGCAAAGATGGTTCATATGCAGAAAATGTGTACTATCTGTAATTCATATAAGTAAAAGCATAACGACTACCAGATAAACAACAATGCAACCATTGTTTGATATATATATATGGGGAACTAGATTAAATATTATCAAACTGAGATAAATATGCAAGATGAAACATAAAATGAGTTTAGCAGTGATCTGTCTAATACAAAGTATAAAAAACATGGGTGGGTGGCTTGAGTAAACCAAAGTAATATATGAAGAGGTTTGGAATAATTGTGAATGGTTTATATCATCTCCATGGTACAGAGGGATGAAATCATGACAAGATCCCCAATGGCCACAGATTCAATAACTGGACTAGTTATTATTGGGGTGGGCATGGAAAGAGAGAAGAGAGAGTGTACAGTGTCCTGTGTGTCACTGGCTGTGCTGCCACTCCGAGCCACATCACATCTTGCTTCACAATCAGAGTCCAGGAAGGAAGCATGCAGTTGATGAGCTGCAAGCACAGAGACCAAATACAGCACATATCACATATGTGCGCACATCGCACATGTGCGCATAACAAGACATATGTTACAAATACTCTGAAAGCAAGTTCATAGGTTCATAGGTTCATAGGTAGATACTAGGCTATTGGCCCTAGGGCCTATATAAGCCTAGCCAAAAAGGTACCCTGGCTTTTGCCACACAAGAAAATTATTTTCCTGTACCCCTGTTGAGCAGAGCCCCAGAGGTGATCCCCGGGGTGAATTTCCTATTTCCCATCCAGTCATCAAGATTTTTCTTGAAGAGAGCTAATGAGGAGCTTTGTTTGATATAGATGGGTAGTTTGTTCCAGAGTATGGGAAGTCTCAGGGACAGGAATCTATCCCTCCAACATGTTCTGTTTATTGTAGTGACAAGGTTTTGGTCCCTAGAGCGTGTAGCTCGGTGGGATTGGGATTTCTTTAAGTGGGGCATGTTCAACAGCTCTGGGTCTGACATAGATTTGTGTGTTAGGCAGAGATCACCTCTGAGTAGGCAATAAGCAACGGAGTAAAGCTGGAGTTTTTTGAGGCTGTCTGCATAGGGCATCTGTTTGAGGCTGGTAATCCTCTTTGTGAGGTATTTCTGCGGCCTTTCCAGTTGTTGTAGATGTCTTGTGAGGTACATACTAAAAGGGGTGTTGTACTCTATAATGGGTCTAATGAGTGACGAGTAGAGGGGAACAATGACCTCTTTTTTACTGGATGAGAAACTTTTTGTGATGAAGTGTGCCACGTAGAAGGATTTCCTGACTACTGTGGTGATGTGATTATCAAAGGAGAGACTACTGTCCATCTGTGTCCCAAGGTCTCTTATCACACTTTTGGTGTTAAGTAGACTACAACCTATGTGGTAGCTCATGGGTACAGAGTTTTTACCAAAGGGGATGACAATGCACTTTTTGGCATTGAGCTTGAGGCCATGGTTTGACACCACAAATCAGCGACAGCTCGTTCACCAAGGCTAGCGTTATTCTTTCAATTTGAGTTGTTCTCAAAATGAACCCAAGAGTGAAAAACTTGGTTAAAAATTGATTTAATGAAATTAAAATTAAAAAACAATGTGAATATATAAGGTCCCTTGTCATACAATAAGCGCTTTTGAGTTAATCTTCCTCAGATCGTAATTATAATTTTTAACCAAGTTTTTCACTCTTGGGTTCATTTTGAGAACAACTCGAATTGAAAGAATAACGCTAGCCTTGGTAAACGAGCTGTCGCTGATTTGTGTTTTTTTCTTATTAGACAGTTCACCATAGCAGAAAGGAAAATTTTTCTTTGTATGGTTTGACACCAGGCATCTGTCTCAGTGAGGCCCTTTTGTAGGATGTCCACATCGTTAGGAGTTTTGATAATGGCTCCTGGTTTGCAGTCATCTGCGAACTTCGTTAGCCAAAGACCTTCTGCATTTACCTGTACTTCAGAAAAGTAGATACCAAACAGGAGAGGACCCAGGACTGAACCCTGTGGTACTCCACTTGTCACTGGTCTGAAGTCGGATTTGGAGTCTGCTACATTCACAATATGGCACACACTACTCTATGCCACAGCAGTATAATCCTATACATATCTGGTCATTGTGATTCTTTCCTGACAGCATTAGTATGAAGGCAGCATAAGCACTAAAAGAGGGAAAGCACTAAACCACCATATTATCTGTGCCTATGGGAAGGTATGGCTGTGGAAGGTATGATGTGCAGCATCTGTTAATATGTAATACCAATAGCCTAAAATGTAAAATGTTAGCTAGAGTAATAACTGACAGGTATACCTTTCTGGGGTCTATATCAATTTGTCGAAGGTTCACTTCCGCGAACCTTTCTTCCTCAACCCAAAACCACCAAATGTTCAGTTCACTGAACGCTCACATCCCAAAAGATTTAAGTAGGGAAAGGAAGCAGTTGGCCAGCAGCACAAATTTGCCCATTTCCCCACTGTAGTGCAATCTCGGAGTTGATATATATAGTTGGGGGGGGTGTAGTGTTGGCCAAGTGCTTCCTTTCCCTGGTGAAATATTTTTTCACATGTGAACACTAACAGAACTAAATGTTTGATGGTTTGGGTTGATAAAGAAAGGTTCTTGGAAATGAATCCTCGACATAGGCCCCCACTCTGTTATACAGTAACACAATGCAACATGTACCTGGCTGTTGGGCATGTGTCCTCACTGCATGAGGAGGTCCTGTAATACAGGCCATATGAGTTTAAAGGCAGCAGAAACCGTATAACTATACTGATCTGATGGCTACAGAAGCACAAACCTACCATGTTATCTGTGGAGACTTGGCAATGTCTGTGAGAGGGTGAGGCTGTGGAAGGCATGATGTGCAGCACCTCTTAACATGTGATACCCATAACCTAAACTGTAAAATGTTAGGTAGATATACAATTGACTAGAACAACCTCACACCTGGTATATACTACTGATACAGGGGGCGGTGGTGTTATGCTAGAAATGACTGTTGGAATGTAGTCCTTCCCCTTGATGCAGTGGTTGACTTGGTTAGATGCATGTAGGGACATGTTGCTGCTTCATCGATGACATTCTCTGAGTGTCCTGTTTTATAGCTGCTCACAGTATTGCCCTTGCTGGCAATATCATACAATGCGTGGTTCCCCCAGACAGCATCACCTATCCTTCTCAGCTGATTGCTTCAGTGCATCTGTAGGCATCCATGATTTTTTCATTTTCAGCATGAATGACCTGCATTCATCTATAATACATAAAAGTATACTTATCAAGATTCTTAGGATCATAGGTAAATTCTAGGCTAATTTAGAGTGTTACAAGCCTAACCAACAACAAGAGAAATACCAGCTCTTGGAAACTGTGCAATGCGTATTTGTAGGATGAAGTCAAATACGAGTGCAGCAGATATGCACTGTTATGTCATGTCACAGTAATATACCTGGTGTGCTGCAGTCATATGTATGGCCACTGTCAGTATAGCAATATTACTTTTGTTGTACTGACACCAGAAAGAAACATGACATAATAAGCGCTATGCACAGACTGACACATAAAATTTCACAGCCATGCATATGTAGAGAGTCGGATCCAGCACTAGGTAATCCTGGCAACTGTTTAGGGCCCACTGGCTTGGTGGGTGCTGGCGGGGGGGGGCTAGGGGGCTACCACAACATTTAATTTAAACAATTTTTTTTAATTACATTTCTTCTTTAAAAATGCACTCTGTGTGTAACTTCTTCTTTAATGATGCACACTGCGTCTGTGCATGTGGACATCATACTAAAGAGGCACACACAACAATGCAGATCGCATGGAATTTTAAATATGGAGATCTCCTGTGAGACAAGCAAGCCAAGCATGGAGAACTGCCATGATAGAGACAAGTGAGCTATTCAGTAGCTGAGTGACATGAAGGTGCTGTTCAGTAGGTGAGTGAGATGAAGGTGTTGCTTAGTAAGTGAGTGAGATGAAGGTGCTGTTCAGTAAGTGTTTGTGAGTGCGAAATGCCCTCGTTAGGGATGGCAAGTTGGTTAATTAACTTGTTCAGGCTCAAACTCTGTACCTTGATTACTGGAAACAAGAGCCTGAATCCTCTACACTATCAACCAGACTGTCATCAGGGGTGCATTTTCAAGGAACTGTGAGTTTTAGTGCATTTTCAAGGTCTTTTCAAGGAATTGTGACTTTCTGTTCATTCCAAGAAATTGTGAGTTTAAGGGAAGTGAAGTTTGCTGTTGCTCATACTGTCTGTTTTCAATGTGCAACTATTTTGTTTAGCAAATGGCCATCATCAGTGTTTTGAGCTGTACACTCTGTAAGCAGTGTTAATAGCACAGCAAGCAGCATACTTGCCTTTGGTGCAGAAGCGAAGGCTGTGGGTTCTAGTCCCACACTGTATAAATGGATTTCTGATTTTGCGATGCCCTTTAAGGGAAAGGGGGTGCTGTATTTCTGTTAGTGTCCTCCTTTGGATGAGTATGACCCTGTTGTCAGTTTGCAAGCCATTCCCTATTGCTATATTACCAGCTTGCAAAACTTTGAAAACACCAAAACCCAGTAATGCGAAAGTCAGGGACCACCAACTGAAGCAATAATCCAACCAGCGTAGTAAAAACAGTTTATTCGTGTACTTTCAAAAAAATCGAAACAGACCAGTGAGACAAGCGCTTTCGCCTGGTATATTCCAGGCTTTATCAAGTCGAAACACTAAGCAAGTTACACCAGTGTGTTTAAATAATGTTAGTTAATTGGTCGTTAAATACAAATTGATATTTTGTGTCTTGTTTGCTGTTTAACCCTAACCGGACCAAAACCTCAAGGACTTAGTAGGATCAGAATGCAAAAACTTGCATTTCCATAACCGGTTAGTTTCTGTTAAATAATTTACAATTAATGTATTTTAAAAATCAAGTATAACCTAAAAAATCTAGACATTTCACTAAAATCATTGTTAAAAAATACAATATACCACTACTGCCTAACAAATAATGTAAGCCACCTAAACTATAAGAGTAAAATGACGAGTCATAAACTGTTAAAAACTTGTCGTGTTTGTGCTGATGAAAAATGTGCCAGCATGGATTTGAAGATCCAAGAAAGACAAAAGTGTACAAAATCAAAATGAAAAAAAATCATGGAAAAAGAGTGAGGGGTGATGTTCAGTTGTGATAACCTATAGTCTGGCCCTTCTAAGCCTAAGAAGTGAACCTATACTAAGTGAACCATTAAGTCCTGGTGGTTTTCCTGCGTTCAGCTTGAGCTGCCAGATTAATTCCCTAAACTCAAGTGTAGATTCCCAGTCCCCCCCTCTAATGTGAGGGTTAAGCTGTTCGAGCACCATGAAGGACAGTTTAAAATTGGGGCATTCAAGAGAATGCTTGTAAAAGGCATTACTTTCCTTTTTGTTGTCAATTTCATATGCGTGTTCATATAGCCTCTTCCTAAATTCACGCTCTGTTTTACCCACGTAAAAGCTTCCGCAGGTAGAACATAGTCCAATGTAGACAACACCTTTAGTGGCACAGGAAAAATGCCCAATTGGTTTAATGTTGGTATGACGTGCCCTTAAGTACATGTGGTTGTCATTTATAACTAAGGAGCACTGTTTACAGGCACCACATCTGTAAGTACCATTAACCTTGCCATGTTTCCCAGTTCTAACATTATGCCTTTTCTCAAAAATAGCCTTTAAATTCTGCCCTCTTTTTCTAACAAAACTAGGCTTGTTTGATATACTCTGTTTAAACTCTTCATTGTTTTGTAACACAAACCAAAATTTTTTGATTGTGTTTTCAATCTGAAAGGAGTCATTTGAAAATGTGTAAACAAAATTTTCACCTTTAACAGTAGAATGGGTGCCTGTGTCCCTGGTTTGAGAAAGGTTAATTTCTGCCAAACCTAATAAAGGGGGGTATAAAGAGTTCCTCTTTGCCAACACCTCATTGGTAATGGACTCTATAAGTTCACCAGGGTAGGCCCTTTCCATGAACATTTGGTGAAGGGTTTCAACCTCTTTCAAAAACTCTTCCAAACTACTACACATTCTCGAGGCTCTAATCAATTGCCCCTTGAGAATGCCTTTCTTTTGATGAAAAGGATGTTGACTTTCAAAATGCAGTAGAGAGTTTGAGAAAGTTGGTTTCCTAAAGACCTTTGAGTGTAATTCCCCAGTGTTCCCATCTTTAAAGATGGTTACATCCAAATAGTGAAGTTCATTTACACTGATGTTATGAGTGAAACTGAGAAAATCAGTTGTTGAGTTAATATACTGTAGAAATTCTGTCAGTTGTTCCTTGGTGCCATTCCATATAAGGCAAATATCATCCAAATATCTACAGTAGAAAATAAGGTGTTGCCCCAATTGGTTTGAAAAATATATGCCTGTTCCCACCTGTGTAGTACAATGTTTGCGTATATGGTGGCGCAAGAAGCGCCCATCGCTACACCTTTAAGCTGCTTAAACAATTCACCGTTAAACAACATGAAGTTGTTCTCCAAAACTACACCCATCATCTCGGTAATTAGATTGACGAAGTTGTTACTTAAGTTGGTTTCTAACCTAAGAAAATCCAAAAACCATTCTAAGCCAGTGGTGTGTGGGATGCTGGGGAAAAGATCCTTCACATCCACAGTTACCATTAGTGTTGAAGCGTTACATTTGTCTCTGGGAACATTTTTTAAAAATTCCCAGGAGTCTTTACAAACATTAGTCAGCGCAGTAATATGTTTTTTCATAATGTAGTCAATAAATTTGGCTATTGGTTCTGTTGTTCCACCTGCCCCTGATACAATAGGCCTGAACAGTACAGGGTCAATACCCTTGTGTATTTTAGGTATCCCAAAGATGACAGGAGTCTTGGGTTTGCTCACTTTGAGGAAGTTGAATAATTTCTCGTTAATGAAACCTTGCATTAGATAGTCATAGAGGGTGTAGTTAATTTTTGCTATGGCAATATTGTGCTCGTTACGAGAAGTTAGCTCGTATTGGCTTGCGTCATGCAACAAATTGTGCATGTATGATTCATAATTAGAATCATACATGAGCACAATACCACCCCCTTTGTCCGGCTTCATTACCCTGATACCTTCCTTCCTTAACTTGGTGATAAATTTCAGCTCGTTGGTGCTCATGTTAGTCTGATTGGGTCCAGTGTGTTCAATATGACATAGTTCGTTTTCAACTAATTCTTCATATAACCTGATGAGTGGATGCATGCGAGGATTAAAAATACTTTTCCTCTGAAAGCTCTGGGTTTGCTCATCCTTTCCTTTGAAAAAATGCCTCAGGTTTAAACCCCTAGTAAATAACTTAAGTTCCACCAACAAGTTGGCCAAGTCAAGATTTTTGGTTGGCACAAAGTGAAGCCCCTTAGTAAAAATGTTGAAGGCTGTAAAGTCTACCTCAATGTCAGTGTAATTGTAAATGGTAAAATTATCAATTTTGAATAATTTGCAGTTGGACATTTCTGTGACTGTAATTTTGCTTTGGTGTAAAATACCATCAACTAACATATCAGAGTCCAAATTAGTTGTTGGCAAGAACTGTGTGGATGGATTTAACCCACTATCTAGTTGTAATTCCACCTCCCCCCTGTTCTCTGCTGTTTGTACCCAAAAGCCCCCGGTCTCCCGGGGCGTTGAGGTAAATCCTGGTTTCTTTGCCTTCTATCTTTTTCAGCTAGCCGCTCGCTTCTGCAAGGGGGTTCATTAAAATTTTTGTGAAAAACATCATCCCCACCATTGTCTGCTACACTGAAAGTTCTTGCATTGTATGGGGATTTGTTATGGCATGGGTATGCCAGCCCATCCCTATATTCATGCAGATCTCTGTCCAACTTCCTAATTTTTCTGTTCGTTATTTTTAAGCAAAACTGATCTACTTCGTTAAACAGTTTATCATAGTCATGCTTAATCATATCAAAATTAGAGTCAGAGGTAACAGTTTGATGCAGAATTTCCAAATCTTCTGTAACAATGTTAGCTTTGTTCTCATATTCAGCAATCATAACTTGTAATACTTCTAAACCTGCCCTGTCAAATATCTCACAAAGCTGGTTGTAATGAACTGAGCCATGTTTAACAAAGTTTGGAAATTTAAAGAAGCGTAATCCTTTTGGTACACGTTTTACCCTGACACACTCTCGTAAGTAATCTAATTCACATTGGTTGCTTCTTAAACTGTACAATTTATTTTTAAAGTCATCAAAGTCCGCCTCAATTGGAGCAGGACTAGAAGAATTGACAGTACCTTTATGAAACCGGAAAGGTTGGTTTGCCCAAGAAGCAAAATTAAACTCCTTGGGCTTGTCTCTGCTACGCTTTTGATATAGAGCATTGTTATTTCTCTGAGTAGCAGTAGTTCCGTTTAATGAGTCACCCTGCGGTTCAGCTTGAAGTTCCAAAGCTGCCTTTGTTCGGCTATGGTTTGTCCTTAAACTTCTGGAGCTTTCACCATTCTGTTCATTGCCAGTACAAACGCTGGAGATAGTTTTTTCTTGTTGGCCGTTGATAAAACCTTTTAGTTCGGCTAACATGTTGAAAAGCTGATTAAATTCAGCTCTAGTAACCGGACTGTCGTTGTCAGTGTTGTGCAACAAATTAGGTGTGTTAGCTGGATTGAACGCCTCAGTCGCTTCGGTCATGACGAAACAGTAGACAGCAACCAAAACTTTGAAAACACCAAAACCCAGTAATGCGAAAGTCAGGGACCACCAACTGAAGCAATAATCCAACCAGCGTAGTAAAAACAGTTTATTCGTGTACTTTCAAAAAAATCGAAACAGACCAGTGAGACAAGCGCTTTCACCTGGTATATTCCAGGCTTTATCAAGTCGAAACACTAAGCAAGTTACACCAGTATGTTTAAATAATGTTGGTTAATTGGTCGTTAAATATGATATGTTAGTTGATGGTATTTTACACCAAAGCAAAATTACAGTCACAGAAATGTCCAACTGCAAATTATTCAAAATTGATAATTTTACCATTTACAATTACACTGACATTGAGGTAGACTTTACAGCCTTCAACATTTTTACTAAGGGGCTTCACTTTGTGCCAACCAAAAATCTTGACTTGGCCAACTTGTTGGTGGAACTTAAGTTATTTACTAGGGGTTTAAACCTGAGGCATTTTTTCAAAGGAAAGGATGAGCAAACCCAGAGCTTGCAGAGGAAAAGTATTTTTAATCCTCCCATGCATCCACTCATCAGGTTATATGAAGAATTAGTTGAAAACGAACTACGTCATATTGAACACACTGGACCCAATCAGACTAACATGAGCACCAACGAGCTGAAATTTATCACCAAGTTAAGGAAGGAAGGTATCAGGGTAATGAAGCCGGACAAAGGGGGTGGTATTGTGCTCATGTATGATTCTAATTATGAATCATACATGCACAATTTGTTGCATGACGCAAGCCAATACGAGCTAACTTCTCGTAACGAGCACAATATTGCCATAGCAAAAATTAACTACACCCTCTATGACTATCTAATGCAAGGTTTCATTAACGAGAAATTATTCAACTTCCTCAAAGTGAGCAAACCCAAGACTCCTGTCATCTTTGGGATACCTAAAATACACAAGGGTATTGACCCTGTACTGTTCAGGCCTATTGTATCAGGGGCAGGTGGAACAACAGAACCAATAGCCAAATTTATTGACTACATCATGAAAAAACACATTTCTGCCCTGACTAATGTTTGTAAAGACTCCTGGGAATTTTTAAAAAATTTTCCCAGAGACAAATGTAATGCTTCAACACTAATGGTAACTGTGGATGTGAAGGATCTTTTTCCCAGCATTCCACATACCACTGGCTTAGAATGGTTTTTGGATTTTCTTAGGTTAGAAACCAACTTAAGTAATAATTTTGTCAATCTAATTACCGAGATGATGGGTGTAGTTTTGGAGAACAATTTCATGTTGTTTAACGGTGAATTGTTTAAGCAGCTTAAAGGTGTAGCGATGGGCGCTTCTTGCGCCACCATCTACGCAAACATTGTACTACACAGGTGGGAACAGGCATATATTTTTCAAACCAATTGGGGGCAACACCTTATTTTTACTGTAGATATTTGGATGATATTTGCCTTATATGGAATGGCACTAAGGAACAACTGACAGAATTTCTACAGTATATCAACTCAACTACTGATTTTCTGAGTTTCACTCACAACATCAGTGTAAATGAACTTCACTATTTGGATGTAACCATCTTTAAAGATGGGAACACTGGGGAATTACACTCAAAGGTCTTTAGGAAACCAACTTTCTCTAACTCTCTACTGCATTTTGAAAGTCAACATCCTTTTCATCAAAAGAAAGGCATTCTCAAAGGGCAATTGATTAGAGCCTCGAGAATGTGTAGTAGTTTGGAAGAGTTTTTGAAAGAGGTTGAAACCCTTCACCAAATGTTTACGGAAAGGGCCTACCCTGGTGAACTTATAGAGTCCATTACCAATGAGGTGTTGGCAAAGAGGAACTCTTTATACCCCCTTTATTAGGTTTGGCAGAAATTAACCTTTCTCAAACCAGTGACACAGGCACCCATTCTACTGTTAAAGGTGAAAATTTTGTTTACACATTTTCAAATGACTCCTTTCAGATTGAAAACACAATCAAAAAAGTTTGGTTTGTGTTACAAAACAATGAAGAGTTCAAACAGAGTATATCAAACAAGCCTAGTTTTGTTAGAAAAAGAGGGCAGAATTTAAAGGCTATTTTTGAGAAAAGGCATAATGTTAGAACTGGGAAACATGGCAAGGTTAATGGTACTTACAGATGTGGTGCCTGTAAACAGTGCTCCTTAGTTATAAATGACAACCACATGTACTTAAGGGCACGTCATACCAACATTAAACCAATTGGGCATTTTTCCTGTGCCACTAAAGGTGTTGTCTACATTGGACTATGTTCTACCTGCGGAAGTTTTTACGTGGGTAAAACAGAGCGTGAATTTAGGAAGAGGCTATATGAACACGCATATGAAATTGACAACAAAAAGGAAAGTAATGCCTTTTACAAGCATTCTCTTGAATGCCCCAATTTTAAACTGTCCTTCATGGTGCTCGAACAGCTTAACCCTCACATTAGAGGGGGGGACTGGGAATCTACACTTGAGTTCAGGGAATTAATCTGGCAGCTCAAGCTGAACGCAGGAAAACCACCAGGACTTAACGGTTCACTTAGTATAGGCTCACTTCTTAGGCTTAGAAGGGCCAGACTATAGGTTATTACAACCGAACATCACCCCTCACTCTTTTTCCATGATTTTTCTCACTCTGATTTCGTACACTATTATCTTTCTTGGACCTTCAAACCCATGCTGGCACATTTTTCATCAGCACAAACATGGCAGGTTGTTAACAGTTTATCACTCGTCATTTTACTCTTATAGTTTAGGTTGCTTACATTATTTGTTAGGCAGCAGTGGTACATTGTATTTTTTAACAATGATTTTAGTGAAATGTCTAGATTTTTTAGGTTATATTTGGTTTTTAAAATATATTAATTGCAAATTATTTAACAGAAACCAACCGGTTATGGAAATGCAAGTTTTTGTATTTTGATCCCACTATGTCCTTGAGTTTCTGGTCCGGTTAGGGTCAAACAGCAAACAAGACACAAAATATCAATTTGTATTTAATGACCAATTAACTAATATTATTTAAACACACTGGTGTAACTTGCTTAGTGTTTCGACTTGATAAAGCCTGGAATATACCAGGCGAAAGCGCTTGTCTCACTGGTCTGTTTCGATTTTTTTGAAAGTACACGAATAAACTGTTTTTACTACGCTGGTTGGATTATTGCTTCAGTTGGTGGTCCCTGACTTTCGCATTACTATATTACCAGCTTGCCAAATTTGTTTTTTCCAGCCATTCCCTATCACTATATTACCAGCTTGCCAACTTTTTTATGTAACATAGGCAATGTATTCTTTAAGGGCAGCAGGCACTGAAATACCAAAATGTAAAGTTGTTTGTCAGCATCAACCTTTTCATTAGTTACAGCTCTGTTTAATGTGGAATTATTCAGATGATTTTTACTTCTACATAGATTGCACATATTGACTGATACTGAGGGATTGTAATGATAGACATTTGAGTGGTCTTTCATGGTTGAAATGTTCTGAAAAGGGTATTTTTCTCGTTAATGGTTCATATCTTTTGTTTCATTGCTTATAGAAAAATAATGTTCAAAAATACAATTTAAAGCACTGTAACAAAGGGTGATGTATTATACAAGGAATATAATTTAATACAATCAAGAAGGTGAATCAAAGAACACATTTATGTGTGCATGGTCCTAAAAATGTGTCCAAGGGGCCTATCATTTGAAAACAGCCCAAATGTATGCTTAATCCACCACTGGCCAGATGCATTTTCTTTGAATGTGGGTTTCAATGTTATTTCAATGAATACGAGTTTCAAGGGCAAGGAAGTTTACTGTTCATGCTAAGTCTGTTTTCACTGTGAGACCTTACTGTTTTGTATAGCAAATGGCTATCAGTGTTTGTGCTATAAAATTTGAAATAAAAGTTTTCAATTAAATCAAAAATATCTCTAATCATTGTAGAAGTAAACAAGAAAATGGTATGTGTTATGACAGCTATGAACAGTGTTTATAGTAACTGGGGAGAAAATAGCTAAGTAATGGGACACTGGAATGGCTAATGTGGGATAGGGCTGCTGCTGGAGGGCTGCTGTGGGGGGGGGGGTTGATCCATTAACCTACCTAGGTCCCATTTGATGATAATGATCCAATTCTGAATTTGTAACACACCATCACAAAAGTAGTAGATGTGTGGCTCTAACCACAAAAACCTTACACCCTCCAAGTTTATCAAGTAAAGCACTACAGCAATGCAATGTGGTAGGTACATTTCATGAAGAATATATAAAGGTCTGTTATCTGTGGCAGTAATAAGTGAAGCAGATCATATCATTGTCACGTGTTATAGGCAGCAAAAGAGGTTGCAGACAATACTCCTACAATATATGATGAAAACAGAAAGCTAATTATGCGTGGAACATTGCTCAACGTATTTAAAAATAGGAGCTAACTTAACCATATACTATCAACATAAGCTGTGAATTGATGTAGATGTCGCAGGATGCCACTCTAATTTTGCTTATAAATAAGGATGTCTGCAACTTTTACTAAGCTGTTTCAGACCAGCAAAACAGAAACAGACAAAGAAAAAGTATTTCTGTAGTATACTTCATTAGCAAGTGTTTGTAAACACTACTGAAATACTAGCCATAATGCCGTATCATTTACACAGACGTATGACAGGATATTTTTAAGAAATGTAAAAACATAGCAAACTTCAGTATATTCAGCTATACCTACAGATCCCATCAGAATCCAAAGCATTCCACATAAATTAATGAGCATTATGAATATGTAGAATACAACAAAAAGGAAGTCAGAATTGTCAAAAGATATACCTCAGGAAAGTTAACTACTTTGATAACCTAGATAGGAACACTGTTAACAATTGTCTTAAGTACGTTTTGCACCCAGCATAATTAATATGGTTCATTAGAACAAAATAGAATGGAATGTTTCTGAATTGCTTCAATGTGCATTGGCATAAACTTGTGGATTCTGGCATTGAGCGCTTACAGCTCAGAATTTATTAATGATGACTATCGATATTTTTTGAGCTATAGAGGATGTTCATGATGTGCTTGATTATCACCACCCACACATGATGCTCCAAATTTAAAAAGTAACTGGAGGATGTTTCAGTTCATTTCACCTCTATCTGCAAACTGAGTAGCACGTCAATGAGCAGTTTCTGATCATAGCATGTTTGCCTAGTCATCTGAAGGAGAATACCGATGGATAAGGAACTAACAGGTGTTGGACGTGATGGGAGGATCCAAGATTGCCAGTGGACCTTTGTGATGATCGATGTGTAGAACAGCATCGCCAGCAAGCTTTACAACCACACAGGGATTTACTAGACAGGTGTCCAGATCTGTCACTAGTATGATGGCCAGCACCGGAGAATGCCCCAACAGCTATAAGACTGGGGTGCTGAGGTCTTTTGTGCTGTGAAATGTTCCACATAGTTCTACTTTATGTTCTGGCTTACTAGGTGTTTTTTCACTCGTTTACTGTGATTGGGCTTTCTGCCCTCGAACTCAGGCTAGCAAGTATCTGTACTCATTTTTACAGTAACTGGTGCAATTGAAGAGTCTGTAAACAAGAGTAAGGTGGATAAATCGACCCAGTAGAAAGTAACTGTATTAAAGTGAAGCTGAGCTAATCATTAATATCAACATCTTTATGTATTTCCTTGTAGTTCATGTATAAACAGATAATGCCAGTAAATATGCTGTATATCTGCATAATGCAAGTGTAGAATGCATTTGCTTCAACATTCTGCTGGTATATTGTATAAGTCACAAATACTACTTTGCTACTCTGTAATTCAATAATTCAATCCAACACATTTATATATATATATATATATATATATATATATATATATATATATATATATATATATATATACATATACACACACACACACACACACACACACACACACACACACACACACACACACACACACACACACACACACACATACACACCACACACACACACACACACACACACACACACACACACACACACACATATATACAATATATATATAATAGACACACACACACGTATCATAACACCCCTAGCACAAAAGTATAAACAATTATTTAAAAACTTAAGAAACTTTTGCTATTTTTGAAGTTACATAGACGCTAGGCTATTCTCTGTGTTTTGGTCAGTCTTTTATTTATTTAAATCACATTTTGAGCACTTTCATTCATTGTAAAGTTTTCAGTCGAACTTCATTAGAAAATAAAGTGAACCTAGGCTTATTATTTAACTGGTGTGGTGAGCAGGGGATGGGATAAGGAGTTCCCTAATCCATGTATCTCCAAACACCATCATACTGGGTGATTTCAACTATCCAAATATAGACTGGGATCACTACTCAAGCCCCAACACTCTAGCCCAATGGTTCCTAGAGTTCATAAACTCAAATGCCATGGAACAACTAGTCACCATCCCCACAAGAGGAGAAAACATACTAGATCTCATCATCATGACCATGGGGTCACAATGTTCAACACCAGAAGTATACCCATCATTGGTGAGATCAGATCATAAACTAATCTCACTGGAAGTCCAAATCCCGCCCCCACCCCAGATAAAAAAGACCACAGTGAAGAACTTCTCAAAAGCCAACTTCACACTTCTAAAGACTGGTGTGGTCTCTTTCAAGGCCCCCGAGCCAGCGGAAACCATTACTCAAACCGCTGAATCACTTACTAATGCCTTCTACCAGCACCTCCAGGACTGCATGGATCAGGCAATCCCAAACAAAACAAAGACTCTTTGTACCAAAGGCAAGCGTCCAGTCTGGTGGACCCCAGCCATAAACAAGCTCTACAACAAAAGGAGGAAGCTACTACAAGATAGAGCAAAATCCGTAAAAGGGAAGACACCCTTGATCATCATAAGTAAAAAACTGAGATCTCTCATAAAATCATCCAAGGCAAATTTTGAGAGAAAAATTGCTAAGGACTCAAAAGACAATCATAAGGCCTTTTTTAGCTATGTTAGAAACCTGGGAGGAAACTCCCAGATATGCTCAGAATTAGTTCAAAATTATGTAAAAATCACTGAACCTACAGACATTGCCAACATACTGGCTGACAGGTTCAGTGCAGATCCCCAAAGGAGAGATATCTATACCAGAGGATTGTAGCCCCCCAAACATCTCAAATGCTCAGGTGAGAACTGCTCTCTCCAAGGCGAAAACACAGCATCCATGGGACCAGATGGTGTTCCCGGTTGTGTGCTCCATGAACTCAATGAGGAATTAAACCCGCAGTTAGGGCAGCTGTTTAATCTTAGCCTCACCTCAGGATACGTACCCAAGGAGTGGAGTACAGCAACGGTGGTCCCACTTCACAAAGGAGGTACATCCACCAACCCCGGAAACTACCGTCCCATCAGCTTGACAAGCCTGGTCTGCAAAGCTATGGAGAGGATCATAATGGAACTCATAAATAAAGACATAGGGGACTTGCAGACTTTGGATCCAACCGAGTTTGGCTTTGTCAAGGGCAGATCATGCCTTTTAAACTTGGTTGACTTTTTCGAAACAGTCACCAAGGCCATTGACGAGGGCAAGGCAGTCCACACAGCCTACCTTGACCTGGCAAAGGCTTTTGACACAATACCCCACTCGGGTATCATTGAAAAACTCACCAGCTTAAATGTAAACCCATACATCACAAGATGGGTTGCAAACTGGCTAAGCGACAGAACCCACAGAGTCAGAGTTGCTGGCGCCATGTCAGACTCCAAGCCTGTCACAAGTGGTGTCCCACAGGGCTCAGTCCTGGGCCCACTTTTGTTTGGCATCTACTTTTCAGAAGTACAAGCAAACACAGGAGGATTATGGCTGACAAAGTTTGCAGATGACTGCAAACTGCACACCATAGTTGAAAACCCATCTGACACAGACATCCTTCAGAAGGGTCTCATAGAAACGGATAACTGGTGCCAGAGCCATGGCCTAAAGTTAAACGCCAAAAAATGCATAGTCATACCCTTCGGGAAAAACAAGGTTACCCCTAGTTACCATATAGGTGGCACTCCACTAAGCACAGAAGAGGTTATCAGGGATTTGGGGACGCAGGTTGACAGTAACCTTTCGTTTGACACACACGTTGCCAAAGTAGTTAGGAAGACCTTCTACATTGCCCACCTGATCATGAAGGGATTCACATCTAGATCAAGGGAGGTCATCGTTCCCCTGTACTCATCACTCATCAGACCAATGATTGAGTACAATGCCCCATTCGGAATGTATCTGACCCGACACCTGCAGCAATTGAAAAGGCCCCAAAAGTTCCTGACCAAAAGGATAAAGGGTCTCAAAAATATGTCTTATGCTGCCCGACTGAAGGAACTCCAGCTCTATTCAGTCGCTTACCGTCTGCTCAGAGGTGACCTGTGCCTGACATACAAGGCCATGTCCAACCCAGAATTAATGAACATGCTTAACCTCAAAAGATCTAAATCCATCAGAACTACAAGGGCAAGAGACTTAAACCTCAACACGACTATTAATAGGACGTGCTGGAGGGACAGATTCATCACCCAGAGACTCCCTATGCTGTGGAACAAAATCCCGGTACATGTGAGGCAGAGCACCTCACTGGCTTTGTTCAAGAGAAATCTTGACCAATGGATGGGAGATCGCAGGTATACCCCAGGGATAACCTCAGTCTCACTGCTTGACAGAGGCACAGCAAAATAATGGGCATAGTATCCTTCAAACTAAAGGGGTGGCGAAAGCCACAAAACTCTGGGCTAGGCTTATAAATGCCCTAGGGCAGATAGCCTAGTATGAACCTATGAACCTATGAACCTAGGCTTATTGTTTAACTGGTGTGGCGAATGAGGGGGATGGGTTAAGGAGTTCCCTAATCAATGAACCTAGGCTTATTATTTAACTGGTGTGGTGAGTGGGGGATGGGTTAAGGAGTTCCCTAATCCCTAAACCTAGACTTATTATTTAACTGGTGTGGCGAGTGGGGGATGGGTTAAGAAGTTCCTTAATCCCTGAACCTAGGCTTACTGTTTAACTGGTGTGATATGCGGGAGATGGGTTAAGTAGTTACCTATTCCATTTAAGGACACTGGAAATGCTCAGGTTTTCATTTAGTCCTAAGGGTGTATCTGCTCGCAATTGTATCTGCCATTTTCATAGGTTCATAGGTGGGTACTAGGCTATTGGCCCTAGGTCCTATATAAGCCTAGCCAAAAAGGTACCCTGGCTTTCACTACCCAAGAAAATTATTTTCCTGTGCCCCTGTCAAGCAAAGCCACAGAAGTGATCCCCGGGGGGAATTTCCTATCTCCCATCCAATCATCGATATTTCTTAAAGAGTAATAAACAGCCCTTGCAGGTCTTGAACCGAGGACCCTCCACACCAGAGTCAAAGAAATTTACCAGTAAGCCACCTCAGCTGTATTAACTCTTTAACTAACAGTAAGTTGTCTGTGTTCCAAGGGGGTCAGTAATCCCGAGGGGGTCTGTGACTTTTTTAATTGCTGCAAATTGGAATCCAGAGAACTGGGAACAGGACCTACTATGCCTGGCTAGTGTGTTGTAAGGGTCTTGTTTCATGATGGCACCCACATGTTCTTTTATCTAAATCCTAAGTAGTCTTGTGGTTTTTCCAATGTAGTAGGTTTCACATTGAGAGCATACTGCAATGTAAACCATGTTTGGGTCTCACAGTTTAAATGGCCTTTTATGTGAATCACCACCTGTGGGGTGGTGAGAAATACCATGGGGGTTTTAATGATAAAATCGCTCCAGTGCCATTTCCCACATTGGTGCACACCTGTGGGTGCATTGAGGGTATGTGCCTGCAGCCTCCTTTCTGATTCGAAAGTGGCTTTGAGGGACACACTCTTTTTGTGGCAGAATTTTGGCTGGTTTCCAAGGATTAGGGCTAGTTCTTGGTGCTCTGCTATGAGTGCCCAATTTTAACTAGGATGTCTTTGATGCTCATGGCATCTAGAGAGATAGGCAGGGGAATTTTGGGGTGGTGTCCTGTAGTGTCTGAGTTTTGGTGTGGAATCTGTGTTTAGGGTACAGGGTTTCTCTCCTTGCGATTACCACTCCCATGACTCCAGAGACTAGATCCTCTGGGTGGTACCTTTCCAGGAAGAAGTCCTTGAGGTGTTGGAATTTGAGGTAGAAAGAATCTTCCTCACTAACAGTTCTGCTTAGCCATATGTACTGCCCCTTCATCATGTTCCACTTCATGAAGGGGGATTCTGGCTGTGGCAATCAAGGTAGTTGTTTCAGATATATACGCATACGTGTGTATGTATGTGTATATATATATATATATATATATATATATATATATACATATATATATTTATATATATATATATATATATATATATATATATATATATATATATATGTGTGTGTGTGTGTGTGTGTGTGTATATATATCCTATAGGCCTCCCTTACAGGGTGTTTAAGGTATTACACAGTGGCTCTTTCTTGTAGTTTTTAGACAATAATTTGTTTGTGGGACATTTTTGTGCCTTCTTTTTGGTGTTATTTGGGATATTTTGCAGACATCTTAATGTTTATGGACATCAGGCTTGGTCTTAAGCTCTATGTTTCCAAAGTATAGCCAAACAATTATGCAGTACTGACAAGTTCAGGAAAATGATGAAACATGACATGTTTACACCTAGTGGGGTTTGGCTTTATTGGCTGAATGCATTAATGGAGACCTAAAAAATGAAAAGTTGTAGTATTCAGAAACAATGTAGCTAAAACACTTATATGTCCATAAGGGGTCATTTGCATATAACCCATGGGCATTCAGTGCAGGAGCATTAATGTATTACACAGTACACACTCTAGATTAGCTGGGTCTTTCTTGGAATTTTTACTGAATAGTTTTTTGGTGTTCACATTTACCCTGTGATTTGAATGTTATTTGGGATATTTGCTAGACACCTTAATGTTATAGACTTTAGGGCTGATCTTATGTTCTGTGTTTCTGAAATATTGCCAAACAATCCACATATGTTTTACTAATGAGTTCAGAAAGATGGAGAAACATGGCATATCTACAGCTAGTAGGATTTTCCTTTACTGACTTGAATGCATCTGTAAAGACTTAAAAGGTGAAAAGTCTTGGGCACTCAGAAGTTATGCTGAACCACAAGTATGTCCTTAAATGATCATTTGCATATATGCCATGGGCCTGCGCTAGTATTGCACAGTGAAGGTGCTAGCTTAGCTGGGTCTTGATAAGTTGAAAGACCACAATATTGAAAATCAAAGGATCAAAATTCTAAATTTCAAACCTCAGAAAACCTAACAAAAACAGCTTTTTTGCAAGAGGACAAGCCCCCCTGCAACCCCCACACCCCCTACATATTATATTTAACAACTCCAAAATTGCTCCATAGTGGGGAAAGGGCAAACTCCTAATCCCCAAAAATAATGGCAACCCCTTTTGAAAAATTGAATGGAACACATGCATATACACTAACACCTGTCTTGTGCAGAGGTTTATAAAGAGTCAGTGTTCCCATAATACTCACAGTATATAACAGATCCCACACTTACTTTAAAACTTAGACTCACAAGTCAAGCACATTTGCTTTATGCACATTGTAAGACAAATACATATTTATGCATAATGACATGCATTTCTATCTCACCCTTAGTTAACTTATACAGCTGGATTACATTGGGTACATGATTAACACTGAAGCAATTTATTTATTTATTTACTATTTGTTCAATGGGTATGTGTGTATTTATGTATTTATGGATACACTTCAATAAAAAAACACCCAAATGTTGACATGCATAATGTTGACAGTAAATAATTGAAAAAATAACATCAAAACAAAATCTGAGAAACAACCCTGGAGCATGGAACTTTAAAACAATCCTTTCTGCAGGGGGGATAAGCACCCTGCACCCCTATACACCTGCTGCTACTCATACGTTTTTACTTAGAAATTACACAATGCTGGGTACAGGGATATATATATATATATATATATATATATATATATATATATATATATATATATATATATATATATATATATATATATATATATATATATATATATATATATATATATATATATATATATATATATATATATATATATATATATATATATATATATATATATATATATATATATATATATATATATATATATATATATATATATATATATATATATATATATATATATATATGTGTGTGTATCTTGGCTAAAACCCCAACACCATGACAAAGACTTTCTCCCTCCTGGCTGTAGTACACTGCGCCTTGACTGCCAAAGGAAAAAGGGTGGTGGAGTTGCCATTGTTTACTCTAACCACCTTACTCTGACAACTCCTAATAAAACTATCCGATCCTTTTCCCCTGCTGAAATACTGACAGCCAACCTTGTACTTAACCCCCATACCACCATCACAACAGTAACAATCTACATCCCCAGGGGATAACTTACCCCTCCCTGCTGGAAAACATACTCTCATACTTCTCTCAACATATTCCTAATGAAACCATTATTCTTGGTGATGTCAATATCAATTAGTTAACTCTCTGTACCCCAGATTCTTCCTTACACATCAACTTGTATGGCTTTACTCAACTTATCACTGATGCCACCCATACCAACAACTCTCATACACACAGCACCCTTATTGACTGGATTCTAGTCTCTCATCCCTCTAAATATCATAATCCTGAAACCCTTCCCAATGCACTAAGTGATCACTCCCCAATACAAGTACTTCGATATACCCCTCACTTTACTAAACAGCATGGATTTATCACATGCCGCAAGCTTACTAACTCCCACCTTGACACCTTTAAATCTCTTCTCTCTAAAGTTAACTGAAATTTCCTTACCCAACTTCCCCTTGATGATGCTGTCCTGTCTTTCAACTCCACCTTTCACAGTATTCTCGACTCACTTGCCCCACTTTGCACAGTCCATATTAAATATAATATATCTCCTTGGCTATGAAATTCCACCCGCATCCTAATGAAAAATAGAGACAGAGCATGGAAAACATGGACCAAAACAAAGTTCCATGCTGACTTGCTAAAATACAAAGAACTTAGAAATCAGACCAAAAGCGTATAAATAAAGATAAAAGAGACTTCTACTATAATCCACCCTCAGCTTTGAAATCTAACCCCCAAAAATGTTGGCACTCCTTAAACCACATACTACATCCTCGTGGTCCCTGTTCCCCCAATCCTTGTCCTGATAACACTCCCAAAGATACTGCCTCCACCTTTAACACATTTAATTGACTCTGTATCCAAACTATTTAACCCCAGTGCCAATTCATCTACCTTTAATAATATTTCTAACCACTCTGTATCAAATCCCACTATACTCTCATCAAATTATTTTTCCCTCAAACTTGTACCCACTAGCTACATCAAATCCCTACTTTCTAAACTAAAACCTTGCTCAGCTTCTACCAACAACATTCCTTCCCTTTTCCTTCAATTAGCTGCTGACTCTCTTGCTCTCCCTGTATCTATTTTAATCAACTGCTCCATTTCAAAGTCCAAAGTCCCTTCCATATGGAAACAATTCTTCACTCTACCAATACATAAAGGAGGTATTGGTAGAGTGAAGAACTGTTTCCATATGGAAGGGACTTTGGAATCTGAAATGGAGTGGTTGATTAAGATAGATACAGGTAGTGGTGCTGTAGTAGCATTGTCACCTCACAAGCAAGACGTTGTCACATTCGATTCTCAGCTAGAGCGTCTTCTGTGTGGAGGCATGCGTGAATGGGCATGCCTTTGTTGAAGGTTGTGCATTAGGGCTGGTAACTCGACATGTAAAAATCCACTACCAAACATTAGCGGACCGGAGTTCCGCTGTGGCGACCCCTAACCAGGATAAGCCAAAAGACACAACAACAACAACAACCAATACAAAAAGGAGGTAACTCCTCAGGTATCACTAATTTTAGACCAAATGCCATTCTCTCTCTAAAGTTCTAGACAAATGCATACATAAACAAGTTATGCACTTCCTACTCTCTGAAAATTTGCATAAACCTCCTCAATATGTCTTTAGACCAAAGCATAGTACTACTACTGCCCTACTATCATTCCTTAATACTATAGCCCTTGCCAGAGATAACAACAAACTTGTCTCCTTCCTATTCTTAGATCTCTCTAAAGCTTTTGACAACATCTCTCACCCTCTCCTTCTGCACAAGCTAACCAACCTTAACTTCTCCCCTGCTACTGTTGCATGATTTTCCAGCTACCTCACTAACAGATCTCAAGCAGTGAAGTGGCAATCTGCACTGTCACCTCCTCTCTCAGTTAAAATGGGTGTCCCTCAGGGTTCCATCCTTGATCCACTACTTTTCAACATTTTCACTAATCTTCTTTATTCTTCCTGTCCTCAGTCATCACTGGTCCAATACACTGATGACTCTACTGTCATCACTATTGCTGACTCTCCCTCTGAACTCATCTCTGCAACAAAGACTTCCTTTAACTCAGTAGAAAACTGGCTCTCTGATAACCAGCTTATTCTTAACCCAAAAAAACTAAGCTACTGCTTTTTCTTCCTAAAAACTACAATCACATTAAACCCACTTTCACAATCCTGTCCCTCAATAACACACACATCAAGGTGGAAACTAGCACTAAACTCCTTGGAGTCATCATTGACGACCAACTTAAATTCGATCTACACACTAATAACTGTATCAAGGAAACTCATCAGAAACTAGGGTTCCTCTACCGCAACAAAATGTTTCTCACCAGTGAAGCTAAAGTAACTCTCTCTTATGCCTACATCCTACTCAGTCTATTTTATGGCTCTCAAATTATTACTTGCCTCAACTCCACACTCCTTGCCAACTTGAATCTACCTACAACAGGATAGCCAAATTTGCAACACATCAAACTTACAAGTCACATCACTGTCTCTCACTCAGACACCTTAACTGGCTTGAACTACCTCACCAGCTTCTTCTTTCTCAACTCCAAATCATCCAGTCCATCCTTTATCAGCCATATTACTGTCCTACCCTATCATCTGTCATCTCCCACTGTTCACCTGCTAGATCCCTCCAGAGCTCTAACCTAGATCTGCTACAAATCCACAAACCTAAAACTAAGAAAGGATGTATTCTCTATAGCTATAATCCTTCCAAGGCATGGAGCAAACTCCCACTAGAGATCGGGTCACTCAAGCAACTTAGTCAATTCAAGCTAGCCACTAAAGAATACCTGTTAAGCCAATGGACCTTACTCTGTACCCATCCCATTAAACAGCTTATCAACCCTAACTGCACACCTCTATCTGCTCCCAACCTATGTAACTTTCTCTCTAGACTTTGTCTCATATTAACTTCTCTATCCTAAGCACATTCCATAATTCTTATCAGCATAATGTAAGATTTTACATCTGGTGATAAAACTTTTGTTAGTTCTTCTGAATGACGTAGGATTCTAAATCTGACAGACATAATGATTAGTTAACTGCAGTAAATCCTTGATTTTTTATGTATATGTTCCTTTGAATATTTTCTGTAAACCAGTTGCTGATTGTTTACTTATTTTTGTAAATTACAATCTGTAGAACGTGTGGAGCTTTTCTCCCTGGGCATTCGCTACAAAAGGGCTACTTAGCTCAGCCGGACAAACCCGGTCAACGAATATAAATTAATAAATTATATATATATATATATGCACACACAGCCAGGAGTTGGAACAGTTCGTTGTAAGTTCACCAAAGCAGATTCAATAAATCCAGGTAGGCACCAAACAAATTCAAATAATTCCTTTATTCAGAACCACAGAATGATAACACACAAGCGCTTTCGCTCAGACAAATTCTGAGCTTTATCAAGTGACACCATGCTGTTAAATCAGGTGTCTTATATACCTTGAGAATCCTAAATTAATTAGGAAGCACTACCAATTGACATTTTAAAGAGACTGTGCACTTTTCCACATATTTAAAAATTCCATTAAAACAAAATATATAAAACTAATGGTAAAGTATGCTTAAAATAATGCATTAATGCATCTATTACTGCTAAAAATGTTAATAACATAAAAATAAGCAAAACATTGTACACTATTTCCCTGATGTTTAACTTTGTAGTGAAACTTGCTGTGTGCAAGAACCTGCACTTCTTTTGAAAATTGAGATAAGATGGAATGACTTGACATACCAAATGTTGTTCACATAGTTATGATATAAAGCTAATGCCTAATGTGGGTATAATAATATTTTCGTGGCCTCATTGACAGCCCTGCTAGAAAAAGAGAACAGTGTATCTTGATTAAACTAAACTGTGCTGTGCAATAGGTCATTCCTTAACGTAGACCTTGTGTGGTATACCATTAAGTAAAAAGCATGTCTGTGTGCATGGATGCTTGTCATAAATAATTAAGGGAACGGGCACACCAGCCAGTTCCATTCCCGTTATTACCAATGAATTTAAGAAATACTTTATCTACACCTATTCTTTGCATTCTCCCAGCATGGAGGAATCTATAAGAAAATATTGGCCTGTACTCCCTCTTTGATCCCCAATCACCCCTATTGCCTGACCAACCCTCATTTGTAAGGAGATTCCAGTAGTTCTTAAGGAAATGTTTGAAAAAGCAGAATATTAAAAGGAAAATTCCTTCAGCAAGAAAGGATACGTTCAAATGCGGGGCATGTAGCCAATGCCATGCCATCTTGGAAGAAAAAGGCATCACCATTGGTGGTAGAAGGTTTAAAATCTACCCAGCAGGCCATTTTACATGTGGTAGCAAGGGAGTGGTCTATTTAGGCTTCTTTACCACATGTAACAGTTTCTATGTAGGAAAAGCAGAAAGGGAACTCCGTAAGCGGATATACGCTACATTTACGATATAAACAAAAACCCTTTTTCCAACGCTTTTTTTTCTTTTCCCTGACCTGTCCAAACATAAAACTCCCTTTTATGGTACTGGAACAAGTTGAGCCTGATGCCAGGGGTGATTGGGAATCGAGGGCGGAATACCGAGAACTCCTTTGGCAATTAAAATCCCTTGCTGGGAGACCCCTGGGCTAGGTGGTATGATCAGTATCAAGCCACTATTGAAATTTAGAAGGGCAAGACTTTAGTTTGATCCCGCTCACATAATTATTTATGACAAGCATCCATGCACACAGACATCCTTTTACTTAATTTAGGCTTTTACAAAGTCTATGTTAAGGAATGACCTATTGCACAGCACAGTCCAAAAACTTCAAGATACACACTTCTGCCATCTAGCAGGGCTGTCAACTAGAAATCCTGAATATTATTATGACCACATTAGGCATTAGCTTTATATCATCTGTATGTGAACAACATTTGGTATGTCAAGTCATTCCATCTTAGAAGAATTTTCAAAAGAATTGCAGGTTCTTGCACACAGCAAGTTTCACTACAGCAACCAACATCAGGGAAATAGTGTGGGGAGTTTTGCAGGCCCGACACAAATGGACATTTTTAGCAGTAATAGGCAGATTAATGCATTTAAAAGTTGATACTTTACCATTAGTTTTATCAATTTTATTTTAATTGAATTTTTAAATATGTGGAATTAAACAGTCTCTTACAAATGTCAATTGGTAGTGCTTCCTAATTAATTTATTTATCTCAAGGTATATAAGACACCTGAATTAACAGCATGGGATCACTTGATAAAGCTTGTGTTTTGTCTGTTCGAAAGTGCCTTGTGTTATCATTCTTCTTTTCTGAATAAAGGAATTATTTGAATTAGTTTGGTAAAACTGAATTTTTAGGGAATCAATTTTGGTGAACATTTATGGAGTTCCAACTCCTGGCTGTGTGTGCATTTACTTCCTGGTTTGGTTCTTTGCTGTTTAACTGACTTCTTTGCTGCTTTTTCACCATGGCTAAATTTCTGGATACTTTTAATGCTGGAAACACCGGAAGTGTTGCACTGAGCTGACAACGAAGCTCCTGTAACACGCACAGAATTCAATGAAGTTTTACACGCTTTACAAGAGCTTACTTCCTTGTTAAAATCTAATGGTACAGTTTGCCAGCATTTGCGTGTAATCAACAGCATGCAGCTGGTTCTAGAGGCAAGGCATCCCTGGGCGTACAACAACAGAACTTTTCAAAGGTTTCTACCATTTTGCCATTCTATTGCTGCAAAGCTCCGAGGAAACAATGATCTTAACCATGAACAACTCGAATCAACCGAGGAGAATGAGAATATAAGGAACAACAAAATCCATAACAGACCCAGTGACTTCAATTTTTCTAGATGGGCTGGACAACAGTTTGTTTTTTCTAAAGGTACTGTAAATAATCACAATTTTTCCAAATTTGAACAAGACTTGCTCACGCATAAAGACAAACTATACCTGCTTAAATCTAACCATTTTGAGATTGATTACCTTAGGGAATGTTCTAGGGTGGTGACTATTCCCAAAGTATTCCTCTTTTACAAATTTCCTCATGATGTGCAAGCAGGTACTTCTTATTACCAAAAGTTATGTGATATTGCAATGAGAGCAGGTGTGGAAATGTTGAATTTAATGATTTCTGAATATGAATGTAAAGTTTGTTCATTATTAGAGGATTTGGAAACATTGAATAATAAAATAACAACTGATGCAGATTTTCTTGTTTTTAAAAGTGACTATGATCTAATGTTTAACAAAGTTGACATGTTTTGCGACAAGGTTTTGAATAGAACATTACCTCCTCTATAAAGAGACTTGGCAGAATACAGGGAAGGGGTGGCTTACCCCTAACCGTGATACCAAAGGTTTGTCTAATAGGGTATCTTAGTACCAATTTGCCCAAGAGGACCATGTTCACGATCCAGACCAAGAGCCACCTCGAAGAAGTGAAAGGCTTGCTGACAAGGGTAACTTGGGTGGCAACCCAAATTTTCAGCAGAACCCGGGTTTTCCGGGGTTTGGGGACACTTTTGAGCACACAGGGCATTTTCCCGCAGACAATGAATGAGGAAAGTTTTTTTGAATTAATACTAAATACTTCATGGACAGAATTTGCTGTTTGCAGAAGTAACAGTTTTAAAGACAATGGTACAGGGGCCTTAATGACATGTGTACTATCTTAAGAAAGGATAACTTTGCCATTTATAAAAACACGGATTTAGAATTGGATGACTGGGTGTTTGATGTGTTCACTCGTGGCTTGCAATATGTGTTATCTACAATGAATTTAAGAACAGCTTTATCTACACCTATTCTTTGCATTCAAGGGAAATGGAGGAATCTATAAGAAAATATTGGCCTATACTTGCCCTCTTTGAAGAGTTTAGGGGGCTATTGCCTGACCAACCCTCATACCCACTTTAAGGGTTTTGAGAATTTGGTGGAAAAGGAAAAAGCAGAAAATTTCTATGGGAAGAAAGACTTTATTAACTGGCAACTTTTCCAATGGGGCATGTAGCCAATGCCATGCCATCTTGGAAGAAAATGTGAGGATAATGAATCTAGACAAAGGTGGAGGGTAGTGCTGATGTTTGCTGCTGATTATGAGGTTTATATTCATAATATGCTTCAAAATGATGGGCAATATTTAACAGTATCACTAAATGAAGTCAATATTGCTCTAGCACACGATATAAACCATTTGTATGATCTAAAAAAGCAAAATTCCATCAATGAAAAGCTCTACAACTAACCCTGTGTAGAAAAAAACTGGATACCGGTTTTACTTGACATCCCTAAAATCCATAAGGGGGTGAATCCACCAGCATTCAGGCCAATAGTGGCAGGGGCAGGAGGAATAACAGAAGATGCTGGCAAACCCTGGGATTGTCTGACCAAGAGATTCACCCCTGCTCATGTATGTATGCAAGGACTCCTGGCATTTTATGTGTGATTTTCCTACTTATGAGTGACATCCATGCTTATTGACATGTTTTTACTTAATCAAGGATATCTTAAGTCTATGTCCTCATGATGAGGGTCTGGATGCACAGTTTAGTTTAATCCAAGGAAACTGACATGAACAACAGATTAAGCAATTTGGTCACTGAATTCATGGAAATCATATTACAATTATTTCATCTTTTCAATGGATAACTCTTCTATGTGAGTAAAGGAGTAGCAGTCATTCCATTTTATCCACCTTTTATGCCAACGTGGTGCTTCTTTTCTTGAGCAAGTTTTTGTTCAAAGTTAAACATCACAAAAATCTGCTCCTCTATAGACATTACCTTTTTTTTATGCATTCTGTGGCATTAGTCTGAGGATTTAATTTTGAGTTTTTTGTCCACATTAACATTAGTTTTAATTTTTTTATTTTAATTGAATTTTCGATCCAGACCAATTGCAAACAGTGGACGTCACCATATACAAAAATTACTTGGACTTCAGTTTTCAATCCAAACTGTATCGCAAACCCACTTTTTCCAACTCTGTCCTGCACTTTGAGAGTGCACATCCTTTTCTTGAAAAAGGCAAAGCTGACAACTCATCAGGGCAAGTAGGATTTGTAGTGGACATGACGACTTGGTGGCAGAAGTCAAGTTTTGGAAGGTTTGTTCCGAACTTACAACTATCCTTTGGACCTCTTTAAAAGCCTGGTCGAGGTGGTAAATTCCAAAAGAGGAACTTTCTACCCACTCCTTTTGGGCAAGGGAACGGGCACACCTGCTAGTTCTGTTGGATTATTACCAATGAATTTAAGAACAGACAAGGAAACACCTATTCTTTGCATTCAAGGGACATGGAGGAATCTATAAGAAAATACGCTTACTTACTTGTTACTTTCTTGTTTGTTAGGGGCTATTGCCTGACCAACGCATTTGCGTAAGGAGAAGGGTGCCAATCTTAAGGAAATGAAGCAAAAAAGCAGAATATTAAACAGAAAATCAACCCAGCAAGAAAGGGTACGTTCAAATGCGAACAGGAACATGAATGCCAAACCATGAAGGAAGAAAAAGGCATCACCATTCCATCTAGAAGGTTGAGAATCTACCCAGCAACAGGACCAGGATGTGGTACAGTGGAGTGGTCTATTTAGGCTTCTGCACCACATGTAACAGTTTTATGTAGGAAAACGGAAAGGGAACAATTTGGCGGATTTTGAAACATTTTAAGATATAAACAAAAAAAAAGGAAACCAACGCTTTTCTAAGCACTACTGACTTGTCCAAACTAGGGACTGAGATTTATCCAACTGGAACAAGTTGAGCAAAATGCCAAACAAATTTTGGGAATCAACTCTGGAATACCGAGAACTCCTTTGGCAATTAAAGTTAGATGCTGGGAGACCCCTGGGCTTAATGGTATGATCAATATAATCTGACTATTGAAATTAAGAAGGGCAAGACTTTAGTTTGATATTCCTCACATAATTATTAATAACAAGCATCCATGCATGCAGACATGTTTTTTTAAAATGGTATACCACACAAAGTCTATGTGACATGTTTTGCTATTGCACATTGAAGTGAAAAGAAAGAAAGATGGACTGTTCTCTTTTTCTAGCAGGGCTGTCAATGAGGCCCGTTAAATATTATTATACCCACATAGGGCATTAGCTTTATATCATAACTATGTGAACAACATTTGGTATGTCAAGTCATGAAATCTTGAAAGAATTGAAAAAAGAAGTGAAGGTTCTAGCACACAGCAAGTGAAGGGTGGGAACCAAACATCAGGGAAATAGTGTTTGTTTGGGGACACAAACAGGCACACAGGGCATGGACCCGCAGACAATGAATGAGGAAAGTTTTTTTGAATTAATACTAAATACTTCAAACACAGAATTTGCTGTGGATCACCCTAACAGCATTAAAGACAATGGTACAGGGCGCCTTAATGACATGTGTACTATCTTAAGAAAGGATAGCTTTGCCATTTATAATTACACGGATTTAGAATTGGATGACTGGGTGTTTGATGTGTTCACTCGTGGCTTGCAATATGTGCCTTCTAGACCTATGAATCTTTCACAGTCCCTTGTTGAGCTAAAACTCTTTACCAGGGGTTTGAATTTAACACACTATTTTAAGGGGCAGCAATTTATGGAGACAGGTCCAAGCTGCAGGAGTGTATTCAACCCCCCACTACACCCACTTATATCTTTTTTTGAGAATTTGGTGGAAAAGGATTTTTAGGAAAATTTCTATGGATAGAAAGACTTTATTAACTGGCAACTTTTCCAATGAAGGGTTCAACTTTATCAGACAGTTAAAGGATGAAAATGTGAGGATAATGAAGCCGGACAAAGGCGGAGGGGTAGTGCTGATGTTTGCTGCTGATTATGAGGTTTATATTCATAATATGCTTCAAAATGATGGGCAATATTTAACAGTATCACTAAATGAAGTCAATATTGCTCTAGCGCAGATCAACTACCATTTGTACGATCTATTGCTGCAAAATTCCATCAATGAAAAGCTCTACAACTATTTACATGTAGAAAAACCAAGGATACCGGTTTTGTTTGACATCCCTAAAATCCATAAGGGAACCAATCCACCAGCATTCAGGCCAATAGTGGCAGGGGCAGGAGGAATCACAGAACCCATTGGCAAATTTATTGATTGTCTGACCAAGAGATTCACCCCCCTGCTCACGTATGTATGCAAGGACTCCTGGCATTTTCTGTGTGATTTTCCTACTACCAAGTTTTCTCCTGGCTTATTGTTGGTGACTATTGACATCAAGGATCTCTTTTCAAGTATTCCTCATGATGAGGGTCTGGATTGGTTTGGCGAGTTTCTCACCAAGGAAACTGACATGAACAACAGATTAAGCAATTTGGTCACTGAATTCATGGAAATCGTACTACGCAACAATTTCATCTTTTTCAATGGAGAACTCTTCAAGCAAAGTAAAGGAGTAGCAATGGGGGCATCTTGTGCCACCTTTTATGCCAACGTGGTGCTTCACGTATGGGAGCACAAGTTTGTGTTGGTCCCCCCTTGGGAACAAAATCTGCTCCTCTATAGACATTACCTCGACGGTATTTGCATTCTGTGGCAAGGGTCTGAGGATGAGCTTTTGAGTTTTTTTGTCCACATTAACGCAAGTACCAATTTTTTGCAGTTCACCCATTCCATCGATCCAGACCAATTGCATTATTTGGACGTCACCATATACAAAAATTACTTGGACAACAGTTTTCAATCCAAACTGTATCGCAAACCCACTTTTTCCAACTCTGTCCTGCACTTTGAGAGTGCACATCCTTTTTTCCAGAAAAAAGGCATCGTCAAAGGACAACTCATCAGGGCAAGTAGGATTTGTAGTGGACATGACGACTACATGGCAGAAGTCAAGTTTTTGGAAGGTTTGTTCCTAGAAAGGGGCTATCCTTTGGACCTCTTTAAAAGCCTGGTCGAGGTGGTAAATTCCAAAAGAGGAACTGTCTACCCACTCCTTTTGGGCAAGGGAACGGGCACACCAGCTAGTTCCGTTCCCGTTATTACCAATGAATTTAAGAACAGCTTTATCTACACCTATTCTTTGCATTCAAGGGAAATGGAGGAATCTATAAGAAAATATTGGCCTGTACTCTCCCTCTTTGAAGAGTTTAGGGAGCTATTGCCTGACCAACCCTCATTTGTAAGGAGAAGGGGTACCAATCTTAAGGAAATGTTTGAAAAAAAGCAGAATATTAAAAGGAAAATCAACCCAGCAAGAAAGGGTACGTTCAAATGCGGGGCATGTAGCCAATGCCATGCCATCTTGGAAGAAAAAGGCATCACCATTCCATCTAGAAGGTTTAAAATCTACCCAGCAGGCCATTTTACATGTGGTAGCAAGGGAGTGGTCTATTTAGGCTTCTGCACCACATGTAACAGTTTTTATGTAGGAAAAACGGAAAGGGAACTCCGTAAGCGGATATACGAACATTTTTACGATATAAACAAAAAGAAGGAAACCAACGCTTTTTACAAGCACTCCCTGACCTGTCCAAACATAAAACTGAGATTTATGGTACTGGAACAAGTTGAGCCTGATGCCAGGGGGGGTGATTGGGAATCAACTCTGGAATACCGAGAACTCCTTTGGCAATTAAAGTTAGATGCTGGGAGACCCCCTGGGCTTAACGGTATGATCAGTATCAAGCCACTATTGAAATTAAGAAGGGCAAGACTTTAGTTTGATATTCCTCACATAATTATTTATGACAAGCATCCATGCATGCAGACATGTTTTTTACTTAATGGTATACCACACAAAGTCTATGTTAAGGAATGACCTATTGCACAGCACAGTTTAGTTTAATCAAGATACACTGTTCTCTTTTTCTAGCAGGGCTGTCAATGAGGCCAAGAAAATATTATTATACCCACATTAGGCATTAGCTTTATATCATAACTATGTGAACAACATTTGGTATGTCAAGTCATTCCATCTTATCTCAATTTTCAAAAGAAGTGCAGGTTCTTGCACAC
>NC_056725.1:817805648-817923148 GCF_019279795.1 Protopterus annectens
GATACCCTCCCAGGGGCTATTGTTAAAGTGTTTTAGGTAGGGAGAATGCAGTTAAATTTTTATTTGGAGGAGATGTAGGTGTAAAGCTGAGTTTTGAAGTTGTTTGTGTTTGACATTGTCCTTAGTGTGGAAGGGAGAGAGTTCCGTTTCTTACCTAAGGAGGAGGAGAGGAGAAGTTGTCCAGCAGAATGTTTAGGTTTGTAGACAGTAATTAAGTTTTGGTGTTCAGATCTGAGAGTTCTATTTGGGGTATATGGGGGAAGAATGTTAGAGAGGGGCATTTGGTTGGATTAAATATTGGTCTATGTGCTGTAGTGAGCTGGTGGAAGTCCAGGTAATTTGTGAATTCTAACCAGTTGAGGGATTGGAGGGTAACACAATGATGAGTGGAATGTTTGGCTTTGGTGGAAAATTTAGAAATTTTGTTATAACAGCTTTCAAGTTTGGAAGTGATAGAAGAGGATAGGTTAGTTAGTACCAGGGCGCCGTACAGAAGGGAGGCAAGGAGTTAAGAGGAGGCCAGAGTATGCCTGGTAGAGTTAGAGAGGAAGTGGTTGTTCCTGTATAGCATAACTAGTTTTTGGTGGGTTTTCTTTATTTTGCTGAATATGGATGTCGAACTTGAGGTGTTCATTTATAGTTACACCAAGTAGTTTGGCAAAGGAAACAACTTCAATCAGAGAGTTGCTTTGGCTAAGGACATGGATGGAATTTTTATCAAAAGAGAAATATTTTGAAGGTGTGAATAGTAGTATTTTAGATTTGTTAGCATTGAGAGAAAGGTGATTTTGGTGCATCCAGATCTCAGTAGTTGAGAAGGCAGTCTGAGTTTTAGATAGCAGTTCAAGGAGGTAAGAGGCAGAGCAGACAAGTGTAGAGTCATCTGCATCTTGGATGACTTTGGCATTAGGAATAGCAGGGTGGCAGTTATTGATAAAGATATTAAACAGCACCTGGTCCGAGGATGGACCCCTGTGGTACCCCAGTAAGAGTGGGTAAGAAAGGTGAGGTGCCTTTTTTCCATTTCACAGCCTGAGATCTATCTGACAGATAGCTTGAAAACCAGGAAAGAGTGTTTTGGGAGAGGTTTAGGTTTGAGAGATGACTTAGAAGGTGTTTATGGGAAACAGTATTGAATGCTTTAGAGAGATCTAGGAGCACTGTGGATACTAAGTTCCCAGAATCTTGGGGTTGATTGACAGTTTCTAAGAATGAGAGTAGAGCTGTTATCATGTTAAGTCCTGGTCGGAAGGGTAAGAAGTTGGTTTTTAGTCAGAAAAGGTATAAGTTGGAGGTGGATGCATTTTTCTAGGATTTTGGAGATTGGAGCGAGAAGAGCTATAGGGCAAAAGTTTGAAATGTTAGTGTTTTTGCCTCCCTTGTGGAGAGGAAGAATAAATGTGGAATGCCAGAGTTTAGGGACATAAGATTCCTTTATGGATCTATTAATTAGGATACTAATTGGGAGAGCTATACCATCAGCAGCAGACTTGAGAAAGGAAGAGGGAATCTTGTCAGGTGCATTGGAGCAGAGTTTAAGTTTGGATAGAAGTCTTTTTATGTAGTTAGTGGAGACAGGTTTCAGCTCAAACATAGGGGTGAAATTATTTGAGGACTTAGATGAGGTGGAATGTAGGAGAGATGGGTCATTGTTGAGAAATGTTTTCGTTAGGTCGGATATTGACTCTGTAAAGAAAGAGTTGAATAGTGAGGCTAATTCGAGGTCAGATTTACTTGGGTCTGGACAGAGGTTATTTCTGGAACCTGGGTTGAGGAGTGAGTTTATGGAGTTCCAAAAAAACCTAAGGTTTTGGGGATGGTTGGACTGGAGCTTAGTGTAGTAGGATTTTTTTGGCTTTGAAGATTTGTTTTTTTTGCAAAGTTTTAGAGCTGTCTATATTGGAGGAGGGTTTAGAGAAGTTTATTCTTTTGGTAAAGCTTCCAGGATTTTCTCTTTGATGCATAGTTTGCTTTGTTTCTTTGGTTAGCCAAGGAGTAGTTATAATTTTTATTTTTTTTTCCTTGGTGTGGCTAGGGAATTTAGAATGTCTAGGAAAGTAGGATTAAAGTGGTCTAGGGCTTTTTCAAGTGGAAGGGTTTTTTGAATGTTCCAATTCATTTGTTTGAGATAGTTAGAGAAGGTTTTGGGGAGAAATTTACTAAGGTTGCGGGTCTAAATATATTGATGTCAAAATATTGAAAGACCACTTACTCAAATCCCAAATCAAGATAACAATATTGAAACCATATGTCTACGAACTGTCAAACCACTGAAAGCATTCACCAGGAAAGAAATCACTTGGCCACCATGGGGAAGTTTGCCCTTTTCCCCACTATGGTTTGATATAGGAGTTGGTATATTTAGTTGGGGGGGGGGCAAAGCCTGCCTTTTTGGTGGATTTTACTTGCTTCGTTGTGTGTATTTTGTCCTGGTGGCCATTTGGTTACTTTCCCGGTGAATGGTTCACGGATATGTGGTTTTGATATTGTCGTATTGATGATTTCAGATTCAAGTAAGTGGTCTTTCAATATTTTGAAGTAGACCCATATATATATATATATATATATATATATATATATATATATATATATATATATATATATATGTGTGTGTGTGTGTGTGTGTGTGTGTGTGTGTGTGTGTGTGTGTGTGTGTGTGTGTGCGTGTGTGTGTGTGTGTGTGTGTGTGTGTGTGTGTGTGTGTGTGTGTGTGTGTGTGTGTGTGTGGTTACATCACAAAACATCAAAACACACAGTCAGCTTACAATATGATCAATTCATGGATGAAAAAAAAAAAATATTTTTTTTGAAGAGAGGCAAGCTTCCCTGCATCCCCACACCCCCCTGCTAATTAAATATATGAAGTCGGTGATCAATGTACAGTGGGGAAAGGGCAAATTCCCTGATCCCCACTGTGCACTACCATGCATGAACTTAACACCAACAGAAGTGATCAAATCACTTTCAGTCACTTCTGATGGTGTTAAACACATTCCAAATTATGAATGATCAATCATATGGACTACTCTCTCTCACACACACACACACACACACACACACACATATATATATATATATATATATATATATATATATATATATATATATATATATATATATATATATATATATATATATATATATACGGGTCTACCTCAACCCCCCAAAATTACATTTCTTTGAAATGTAATTTCATGAGCCAATTTTTCCGAAAGTTTATTCATCCGAAAATGCATTTTCGCAAAAAAAGTTTCAACAAAGAGCAAGCAAGGTTGCTGTTGTAGATTGTGGTACAGTAGGGATAAGGGAGTATTCCCTTTTCCCCACTGTAGTGTGATCTCAGAGTTAGAATATATAAGTAGCAGGCATGCAGGGGGGCTTGCCCCCCTGCATAAATATGTTTAGTACTTTTTTTTTGTTTTCATTCAATCGTTTATATATATCATTTAGGTATGTGTGTGTTTTTTTATATATATAAACAACTTTGAGCATATATTTTTCTTTTTAATTTGATGTCCTTTCTGTTGTCAGCATTGGATCTTTTTCTCAATTCCTTTTAAAATGTGTTTGAGACTAACTGGTGCTGAAATATAAATGTTAATTGAGTTTGAAAGTTTCATCACCACCTATATCTTGAGCTTCTGGGAGGAGTGGTGCATCAAATGCAGCGCATCACATGCAGTAAGGAAAAAAAACCGCTGTGACATCACTTTGCACGACATACAAGAAGTTAACAAGGAAGTGAGTAGAGTTTAATTGCTGGAAGAGTGTAGCTGAATAATAAGTTAAATTATATATAAAGTTGGTTGATTTTAAATAAGATAACTTACTATATATGCAAGTTTATGAAGTATATAGGTGACTTGATATTACCTGATTATCTGCTGTTGTTTTAAACAATTTAATTCTTCTTGTATTATAGAAATGTTTAATGATGGTAGTGTTAATTGCTTGCATAATGTATAAAAGGGAAACGTATAAACGTATAAACGTATAAACGTATAAACTTGTAGGTGTTATTTGTACACATACTTTTAAGTTAAAATGGTTTTAGTAATATGTAATATGTAAACCACATGTTTGGTTGTGCTGATACATGAACTATTGCTAATACTGCTGCAATATACACTTCAGAAAGCATTCTGCATCAGAAATACTGTATTTTCATGTTCATTGTTGCAACATTCTGAATAAGGCAATCCACAGAAAGTAAATTAGTCAAAATACCTGCCATATAGGTTCTTATCCGCTATATCTTAATGTTAAAAATAAATCTCTGTAATCCTACTTTAAATAATTATTATTATTAAGTTCTCAGTGCTTTAAGGATAATTAAACCGTAATTTTAAACAATGTTTCACTGTATTAGCATTTGATATACATGTATGTTTGAAACTGCTCATATGTGCATAAAACTATCAATGCAGACCGTATCCAAGTAGAATATGAAGAATGAGATAAAATGTATGGATACTATAATAGTGCATTACTAAACAGTATTTTGTGGTAGTTCACAAGCCCAAACAACACAATGGGCAGGATTTACGAAGGCATGCACGGAGTGTAAGAGACGTGCAACACTCCATGCAAGCCTCACGATCCAGGAACAGCCCTAAACTCCGTGTAAGAGACCAGCTAAAACGTCTCTTGCACAGACTGGGCGTGGACATGCTAAATACCTCACTTGCACCCGAAATGTATGCAAATGAGGTATATTAGTGATCCACGAAGCATAAACCAGTCCGTGTAAGAGACGTTTTAGCTGCAGAAATGTACTCAGTTGACAACTGAGTACGTTTCTGCAAATTCCACAACGGAGCCATGTCATCTCCAAAAAAAGGGTGAATATGACTCAGGCAGCATGCCAATGGCCAAATATGTCACCACTGGCAATAAAAACCGATGCTAAAATATTAAAAATATATATTTTTTTTCGCCGATGTTTAAACCCAGCGCAGCCCCGCGCAAATGGGCTGCGCTGTATAAAATCATAAAAAAGAAGGTTATAAACCCACAAATGTGGGTTTCATGCAATACATGGAATGACATTGCAGGGACCAGCAGACCAAAACCAACATGGCCACCGTGTAGTGGTTGCTAAGGGGGGAAGCTGAGTCTAAGACATGTAACTAAGCATTAGTAGGCAATCTCATGTAAATGAGGGTTAGGATACTGAATCTCACAGTCACATAGCAAATGAGCACAGTCTGAGTAGTGTAAGAGATACATAAGGGGGAGGAATAGAGTAGGAGATAGGTGACATCACAGGGGGGAATGGTAGAAAGAAATGCAGTTCATTGGAGGTCAGTGTAACATGACAGATGACAGACAGAGATCATGGGAAGAGGTGTGCCACTAGATAAGTCATGGAAAGTCAAGAAATGGAAGGTGTACACTGTTACTTACACCAAAGTTTCTTGCTGGGCGTGCATGCGCATGTGTGTGCGCCATGAAGTGCAGGTAGGGCAGTGTGCATGCGTGTAAGGCAGACTGAGCAGGTGGGAACGTGTTGGGAGATGTTTAACACTGTTTGCGCTGGTATGCGCGCGTGTAGGGCAGGCTGAGTATGTTGGAGGCTGTTGGCAGACGTGTAACAGTGTTTGCGTGGGTGTGAGCACATTTTAACCCGAATAATTAGATTCTGAACCATGTAAGCACGTGTGCGCACGTGTAAGCCACTGTGAGAGTGTTTCTGATGGTATGCACGTTGCTCCCCCCTGAGGAAACAGAAAGGAAAAAGGAAGCAACAGAATTAATAGGAAGCTAGCAGGGATAACTGCTGAAGCTAGCAGGTGAAAACAATTAGAAGCAGGCAATTACACAGGCAGAATAGTAGCCCAGCCCAGCACTTAAAACTCTGCAAACAGTAGTGCAGGATGTTTCTCTTAAGAGACACTGCAAGACAGGAGTAAGCTAATAGAAGTGAAAACTGAAAAAGCTTAACTCAGAGCAGAAATGTTAGGGGCTGCCATAGCTGTCATAATGAGACATAGGCGACTTGCTGAGGGTGGTGACAATGCAGATGGTGCCAGACAACCCAAAGTGAGGAGACGGAGAAGAGTGTACAGGCCCAGGGTCACCTACCACGGGTTACATGAGCTGGAGATAGTAGAGCGCTATAGAGTGGACAGAGAGCTCCTGCAGCAAATTTTTGAGCTGTGCAGGCCACGCCTCACACACAGAACCAACAGAGGGGAACCCATCCCAGTGGAAACCAAGGTATGTGTTGGCCAAAGAATACTAGCAACAGGTACCTTCCAGAGACCAACTGGCGATATGATGGGGATATCACAGGCATCAGCCTCCAGGGTACTGCACCAGTTCCTGGATGCCATGTCAGCACATGTCGGTGATCATGTATATTTCTCCAATGCCCATGAGGTATTGGCCAGCAATATGCGTCTCTTCAAGCAAATAGCGGAATACCCTGAGGTAGTGGGTGCAATAGACTGCACACACATACACATCAAAGCACTAGCCGGTGAGCGGGGTAGGGCCTACATTAACCACAAGGGCTTCCCCTCCATCAACTGCCAGTTCGTGTGTGATGCCCAGGCCATAATAATGAATGTGTGTGCTGGCTGCCCTGGGAGTTACCACGATTCCCATATCTGGCATTTGACGCAGCTGTACCAGAAATTTGCCAATGGGGACATCCCACATGGACACCTAGTGGGGGATGCAGGTTATGCACTGGAGCCGTGGCTGATGACACCCATCAGAAACGCACACACACCTGAACAGGAACGCCATAATGAGGCACACGCACAAACACGTAATGTAATAGAGCGTGTGTTTGGGCTGCTCAAGTCACGGTTCCGGTGTCTGGACACATCTGGTGGAGCCTTGCAGTGCACACCAACTACATGTACCAAAATTGTCATGGTATGTGCTATGCTACATAATATGATCTTGCAAAAACAGCTGCAGCAGGACCAGCATAGGGCCGGGCCAAACAGCCCCCCACCATTGCCAAGGCCATCACAGGCAGAGCGTGACTCAGAGGAGGAACAACCTGAGCCTGCCCCAGTAGGCAGAAGGAGGCATGCCCAGTATGCCCTGGCCTTGGCAAAGAGGCAACGCATAGCACATACACTGGCTCAGTAGGAACCCTGGGAATGATACCCCCTCTGACTCACTCAAATAATAACATAGATGCCTAAAATGACATTACCTGCTCACAAACATGTACAGGGAAGTGTAATATGTGCATCCGACAGAGGCAGCCCTGCAGCACCACCTGAGGCATGAATGCCATGTGTTAAGTAATGTAACACCATGTATTATATGCACACATGAGCACCCTGACTAACATCCACCCTCACCAAGCATGAAGCCACAAAATGACGATGGGATGATCAAGTGCAATAACTGGCTGAAGTAATGCAGTTAGTCAAAGGGGAGCCAATGTGTTTCAGACTGGGAAGACATGCGGAGCATGACATGATGCACCACCTGCTAGGGGTGGCGTGCACCTATCATGCCATGCCCCATGGATACTGGCAAAGGCTGTCAGTACCCACAGCATGCCCTGAATAGGTAAGTCTCAAAACACAAACCCACCTTCATAGGTTCTACAAGGGATAGGAACCTAGATGTAATGCTACCCAATGACAGATGTCTAAACAGCAAGATGTGTGCAGTGTAAATGCACACAGTATGGAGAATGTAGATACCAGTCCTGTAATAGAGAACTGGGTCAAGGCTCACATCAGCACACTAACACTACCAGGTCACACCTCATACTGTGCTGTACAGCCGCAAAACATGGAACAAGCTACAAAAGGAGGGTGACTAGCAAGAAATGGCAAGGATAACCACACCCCCATGTTGGTACCACAACAAAAAGCAGCATGGATTAGCCATGGTCAAATACCAATGGCTAAAACCGCCTCCCAGTATATAGCCTGCTGCAGACTACTGTCCTAATACCAGGAACTGCACCTGACCTATGTCGGAATACATGAATATATCAAGCCCCCCCAAACCACATTATATTGCTTGACTGAAAATACCCCGACATACACCGGGAGCATTATACTAGCACCAACACAGTAGGAGAAAATGTCCCAGAATCCATAAAACAAAATGCCCAGGAACAATGTACCACTCCCACAAGAGGGGTAAGCATACTGGATGTGATAATCAGCAACATGTGTACTGGATGGCAAGATGAGAAGTGTACCTCTCACTGGTAAGACCAGACCATAGAGTATTCACAATGAATATACACATCCTGACCCCAGTCCCTGGCCAGAATACTACAGTGAAAAACATGTGTAAAGCATAGGTTGCAGCCCTCAAAACCAATGTTGAATCCACAAAAGGCCCTGTGCAAGTGCAGAATATGGGACACACCAAAGAACATGTTATACAGGCATTCCATGAACACAGCCAGGAATGCTTGGAGTATGCAATCACAAATAACAACAACACACAATGCCATACACGCAGGCATCTGGCATGCTGGACTCCAGCCATTACCAAACCATGCAAAAGAATGAGGAAGCTACCACATGATAGAGCAAACATAAAAAGGGAAGTAATCACTGACCAGTAGTATGGCAATAACATATGTCCACACATGCAATCCACTAAGTCCAGCCACAACAAGTAGAATCTGTGAATCCAGAGGCAATGTGACACCAGTCCCAAGTACACAGACAACCACAACACCCTCCAATAAATACAAATATATGTGATAGATGCATCCATGTATCCAAACCAGAGGTTGAGCTCTACCAACTCCGTACTGTCAAAACTAGTCAGGAGGAGAAGGTAACCACATACACCACAAACCCAGTCCCACATAGACCTACCACAACTGTAAACCAAACACATAAACACAGACAAATATTCCCGGAGGCCTTAATTACAAACACACCACACCAACAGAAGCCTCCAAAGCAGATCACAAGCAACCACAACCTTCAAACATAGCACATGCAACGAATAGTACGGAAAGCTGGTGTGCCAAACAGTCACAGGCCAGAAGGAGAAACAACATGCCTGATACAGTCGTAATAGGTGTCTGTATAGGCAGACACACTGCTGTCCCACTCACCAGACTGAACAAGGGAAAGGGTAGAGTAAGCTGCCTGTAGGCTGCCACAAAATGCCACATAACACAAGTACGCAGGTCACCCCAAAGCAAGCAGAAATATGATGCACTCAATGTCCATGCTGGTGTGAATTACCTGAGATGTACCTCCCTGGTCAACATGAAAAGAGACATGGATGGTCCATCTGAGTATGTACCCCAGGCCGGTATGACACTGGCTGTGTGCAATATCCAACCCTCACCAAGAATGACGCCACAGTACAAACACAGAATGCTCATGTTTAACAGCTGGCACAGTTACAGTTGTCAGTCCAAGAGGGTCTAATGTCTGTCTGCTTGAGATGTCAAGCATGACAAGCCATGCTGCTATTCCAGGGATGGCTTGCACCTGTTACCCGTGTGCGTCTGGATACTGGATAAGGCCTTTGCTGCCTCCATAGAGCCGTATGTAGGCAAGGCCAAAAAGACTACCCACCACCCTAGAAAACATAAGTGGTAGGAAACATAAGAGTAATGCTGACAAATGCCAGATGTGTAAACTGCAATATGCATGCCCCTGAGGCACTTCCCATTATGGAGAACATTGATGTCTGTGCAGTGACAGAAGCCTGCTGCAAGCCTAGTGATAGCACACCAGCACTACTAGGTTATACCACATATCATGTGTTATGGCCCCAACACCTGCACCAAAACATCAAAGGAGGGGGAGTATCCATATGCAGCACAGACACCCATATGGCCAGGTAACTGACAATGCACAAAGCAGCGGAGATCACCCATGTGCACATAACTGTAGTCAAAACTGCTGTACAGTCTGTAGCATGCGACAGACCACACTCTCACACACAAGAACTCCACCCAGACATCCTGAAGACACTGGACAGTATGAATGTCCCACCAAATACCAGACAAGGTACACACAAATTACCACATAGGTGTCAAACCATTATGTATGCAAGGAGTAATCAGGGACCTAGGGACACAGGTCGACATTAATCTGTCATGTGACACTCACAATGCCAATGTGGCTATGAATATTGTCGATATTGGACACTGTATCATGAAAGGATTCACATCAACATCAACAGAGGTCACTGTGCCACTGTACTGTTCCCTTATCAGACCCATAATCTAGTACAATGACTCATATGGGATGTACCATACGTGACACCTGCAGCGGTTCGGAAGACCTCATAGTTACCCCACCAACAGGATAAAGGGTGTGAAATATATGTCATATGCTGCCTGGCTGTAGACACCCCAGCTGACTGCAGTCACAGACTGCCTACACAGAGGCATTGTATGTCTGTTGTACAAGGCCATGTCCAACACAGGAGTAATGGACATGCTCCACCACAGGAAATCAAAACCATTGGAGCTGTGAGAGTCACAGATGTCAGCCTCAACACATAATGAAATAAGATGTGCTGGAGGGACAGATACATAACCCAGAGGTTCCCCACACCCAGAAACAGGATCCCAATCCATGGTAGGCAGAGCCCCTCACTGACACCCCTCAACAGGAATATTGCCAAGTGGATGGATGACCGTACATGTATACTGGGGGCCCTCACTGTTTCACGACCAGACAGAGGCACAGTGAAGAACTTCATAAATGGCCATAATAGAACATAGCAAGGGGTGGCGAAAGACACACACACTCTGGCTAGGCTTACTAATGGCCTAGGGTGTATAGCCTAGTATGAACCCATGAACCTATGAAGATACAAAACGTACAGGACACTAAGGATAATCACAAGGCTTACCCAACTGATGGTAGGAACCATGTTGGGCATCCACAGATATGCTCTGAATCACACAGATATTACAAACAACATACCAAACACACACACATAATGCTAACATACAACCTGTCAGGTGCAGTGCAAACACCCCCCCCCCAGAGTGCAAAATACCTATCCCAGCAGACTGATGGTCCCCTGACATTGCAGATGCTGAGGTAACAGCCATCATCTGCAAAGCAGAACACACAGCAGCAAAGGTATGTGATGGTGTCCTGTGCTGAGGCCAACATGGACTCCAAGAATAATGGAATGCCATATCACACTACTGCCCAATGTCAGCCTTACCACAGGATATGTACCCAAAGAGCAGTGTACAACAACAGTGGTCCATCACAACAAAGGTGTTGCCTGAATGGATACTCCAAACTACCATCCCAGGATCCTGACAAGCTTGTTCTGCACAGCTATGGAAAGGATCAGTATGTACCGCAGACAGAAGGCTATTGTGGGCCTACTGATACTGGACCCTACACAGTGTGGCTGTCGTAACTGCAGAACCTGCCCCTAAACATGTCTGACCCATTTGAAGCAGTCATTAAGGTCATCGATGAGGGCAATGTGGTCCACACAGTGTAGCTGGACTGTGCACATGCTTCTAGACAATACCGTACGAGTGCAGTATGGATATATTCACCAGCTTAAATATATACCCCTATGTCAGTAGAGGGGTTGCAAACCAGACCAAGGACAGAACTGACACGGTCAGACATGCCGCATCCATGTCAGACTACAAGGCAGATATGAGTGGCATCCCACAAGGCCTGGTCTTGCCCCCCCACCCCTGTTCTGTATATATGTCCCATAGGTAAAGGCCAACATGGAAGGACTGTGACTGAACATGTATGCAGAGGAGTACAAACAGCCCACCATATCCGACCCCCAGCTGACACAAGCAACCCTAAAAGGGGCCACCTACAAACAGACAACTGTAGCCATAGCCATGTCAGCAAGCTAATTGCAGAACTGTGTATAGACAACCACCGTGGATATACAGTAAGTGCCCACAAATTACCACACAGGTGTTAACCCATGAGGTACCTAACATGTAATGTGAGACCTGGGTACAAAAGGTGATAGATATCTTGCACTGGACAAACATGTGGCTGTAGTGTTCGCAGAAACATATACTATATACCCACCCAAACATGAAGGTTGGCAGATGTAGATAAGGGGAACTCACTGTGGCTCTGCAGTCATCCTCCATCAGCGTCACAAGTGACTACAATAGCCCCTGTGGGATATACCACAGCAGACACCTCCATCAACTGTAAAGTCCACAACAGTACCCCACCAGGAGTAGCAAAGAGCATGAACAGATGCCATGTGTTGCCTGAGTAAACAAACTGCAGCCCCACACACCGCCATACTTCCCAGCTACAGGAAAGCTGTGCCTGATGTATGAAGCCATGTCCAACCTGGAATGAATGAACATGTTGCACCTTGTACAATCTGAATGGCAGTGAGCTATGCACATGATAGACCTGAACCCCAGCAGTGACATACATAGGACAAGCTGTACAGAATGATCCATAACACAGAAGGCACCCCCACTCTTCATTAAACTCCTGGTACAGGTCAGCCAGAGAGTCACATATCGACACCCCTCAAGAGGAATCCTGATGAGTGGATGGGAGATGGTAGGCTAACCCTGGGTATCACTGTTATGTCAGAGGTAGACGGAGGCACAGTATACTAACCATGACATATGTCATGGCAAACTCCAGTTACAATGTGTGTCGAAGGACAAACACACCCTGTGACTAGCATCAGAAATGGCCTAGGGAACATTGCTAGGGTTTGCCAATGTCCACCCATGTTGTGGAATACACTAGCAATGTTGGACGAGCCTGGTGTAGGTAGTCCATATCTGAACATATTGCAACATGGTCATATGTGCACAACTGGCCCCTACACAGTCTGTTGTGCTCACTATGAACATGTCAAGCAGTCATAGGACTAAAGCCCAGGATACTGTCCACCACAGTGAAAGTACTGAACCAGTACACTATACGGTACTACAGTGTTAGGTCATTATGAAAGTATGTTGAGAACTGTCTGCAAAGTATTCCATGCAATCCCTGCAGGCACAGTATAATCCCTGTTGTGGCAGACACGATGCAGTTGGCCAGGTAGTACACAACATGACACCCAACACACAACCATAAATGTGAGATATTGTTGAAGTTCACACACACCCAAATATGTGGTGGACTTCAGAGTGCAACATATGGAAAGCTCACACTGGGCATGCTCGCACACTTTGATAAATGAGGCATATGTCAGACAACATGCCATGGAAAGGCTGAACTGGGCATGCTCACACACTTAGGCCATAACTCCATTTAGCAGTTGGCCACACATATCTGGTATTTGTACATGTCAGTTCAGGAACCAACCACAACACAGCAATCTGCCCAGTGCACACAGTAAATGACTACAGAGACATAAGTGATATAGTGGATCGCCGTCATATGCAAACATCTTCCAAAGATACACAAGTTGGTCATAGGAACAGGTAATGCTATGGCAATAAAGACCTGAAAACAGTAGAACAGCACAACAAATATTGTGCATCCGACAATTGAACATATGGGTGTAGAGGTCAATACTAGGCTTGTTGCCCTAGGGAATGACAGCTCAGCCAGTGTGTGCTTGGCATCTGCATCCCCAGGATAGTAGGCTACTGTGCCACTGTAAAGTAGGTCACAGAAGGCAACATGTGAGGCTAGTGAGCTGTGCCTCTGTCAAGCAGGGGCACCGTGGAGGTCCCAGGGATTGAATGTGCTAAGCCACAGCCATGTTGTCGGTGTGTGCTGTGAGAGGGTTGCTGAGGATCTCTGACAGTAGGTGTCCATCAATAACAGACTGAGGGGAGCCCTATCTGCATTCTCTGGAAGATTCCACTGTCAACACTGTGTTGTAATGAGTATGTGTGAATGAAGTGCCATGCCAGAACTGTTCACAGATGTCCTCCCTCTGTGGGCTACAGCTCTGCAATGTATTATGTCACTCTGTCTGTTGTATGGCACATATATGGCTGGTGTACAGCTGACAGGTGTCTTGTTGTGGAGCAGTCATGGGTATATGTGGGATAGCATGACCAATGCAAACTATACACATGCTCATAGAATGCAATTGTCAAGGATTATGCTGAGTGGCCAGTATAGTCCCCCAGCATGGGTCCTCTAAAGTCGTCCACCCCAGTGTACACAAGTGTAGAGTCTGCTTGTGCTAAATACAGTTTGTGTGCAGTGACAACCTTGCCTGGGGGTGGAGATGGGATATGGATGTCCAGGGAAAGGTGGGTATGGTCAGATATCAACAATGGTGGTCTACCTCTGGTGTGGAACAGTGAGTACTCACGTTGCAGATGGACAGGTGCAATATGTATTCCCCCATGTGGCTGTGGTGTGTGGTTCTGCCATAGCACATGGACCCACAAATTGTAGTGGCTTTAGGGTAAAGAGGTAGAGGCCTGAGTACTTCTCACACACAATATGCCTGTATCTGATGTTAACAACTGGAATGATGTATGTGAACACCTGCATATCCTGGCACTGTTCCCAGGGAAGCTAAGTGTGTGTCCTGGATGTGGGTGTGGTGTTCTGGACTGGTTGTGTTGTGTGTTACAGGTCCTGTGGTCACAAAGCATGGTATAGAACATAACCTGCCAGTGCGATGTGCATATCTGACCCTGACATAGGTGGCTGCAAATGCATATATATGCTATCCCCCACCTGACAGGTAGTAATACATGTACATACCTCTGTAGAAATAAAGATGTCAGCACCCTATAAATACTACAGGTGCAGAACAGATGCTCAGTAATTTGGATAGTGCGCTCTGCTAATGCGTCTCCCTCAAGTGTCATAATATAGTTAGGTAGGGGTTCGAATCCTGCAAATGCTCAGTGTGTGTGTGGGTGAGTGGGGTTTGTGTGTGTGAGAGGGAAATGTCCCTTTTGGCAACTGGGAAAACACACTACAGGATGCACATTCCCCTTTCTAAACACTGATGATGTCAGCACCCTATAAGTACAGCAGGAGAAGGGAAACCTCCCAGTAATGCGAATAGCGCGCTCTGCTAATGCGTCCGTCTCGAGTGTCATAACATAGTTAGGTAGGGGTTTGAATCCTGTACATACTCAGTGTGTGTGGAGGGGGTTAGTGTGTGTTCAAGACTGTTTGAAAGAAGTATCCCTTTTGCCAACTAGGAGAATACACTACAGGATGCACATTCCCTTTTCTAAACACTGATGATGTCAGCATCCTATAAGTACAGCAGGAGAAGGGAAACCTCCGATGAATGTGAATAGCGCGCTCTGCTAATGCATCTGTCTCGAGTGTCATAACATTGTTAGGTAGTGGTTTGAATCCTGCAAATAGCAAGTGTGTGTGTTTGGATGAGGGGGCTTAGTGTGCGTGCAACTTTGTGTGAGGGAAATGTGCCTTTTGGCAACTGGGAGAACACACTACAGGATGCACATTCCCCTTTCTAAACACTGATGATGTCAGCACCCTATAAGTACAGCAGGACAAGGGAAACTCCCCAGTAATTCAAATAGCGCACTCTGCTAATGTGTTTCTCCCGAGTGTTATAATATAGTTAGGTAGGAGTTTGAAACCTGTAAATGGCATGTGTGTGTGTTTGGATGTGTGGACTCTGTGTGTGTGTGTGCAATTCTGTACGAAAAACATGTGCTTTTTTGAAATCAGGGGATCACACTACATGATGCACATTACCCTTTCCAAACAGTGATGATGACAGCACCCTATACATACAGCTTGAGAAGAGACATCTGCCTATACTCAGAATAGCGCAACCTGCTACAGCGTCACTCTCAAGTGCCATAACATATTTAGGTAGGGGTTTGAAACCTGCAAGTGTGTGTTTGAATGTGGGGATTTTGTGTGTGTGCATTTCCGTATGAAAAACATGTTAGTTTTGGCGATCAGGAGATCACGCTACCTGAAGCACATTACCCTTTCAAAATACTGATGTTGTTAGCACCCTATAAGTACAGCCAAAGAAGAGGAACTATCTAGTAATCCGAATAGTGCGCTTTGCTAATGCGTCTCTCTCACGTGTCGTGACTTAGTTAGGTAGGGGAATGAATTCTGCAAATGGCAAGTGTGTGTGTGGCGGTAGTAGGGTGTGTATAAATGCAAGTGTGAGAGAACAGATCCTTTTGGCAAATACTACAATACACCAGATGCTGCATATTCCCCCAGTAAACACAGGGGATGTCACCACACTATCAACACAGCCAAACAGGGCTAGTTGGCTAGTAATGCCAATAGTGCGCTCTGCTACTGTGTCTATTACCATTGTCAGAGTACAGATAGGTATGTTTTGGTAACCTACAACTGCCACGTGTGGTTATGTCACACAGTATGACTTTGTGTGGGTCTTTGTACATAACAATGCATGCCATTGCCTAAACCAGCAATGGCATTGCACACATGATGTATGTGTGTGACACATACACATAAATACCTGTGACCTACAGTAGTTACCATGTCTGACACATGCCTCGAGTGGATAAATGGTATTTGCAATGTATACCAATATGACTGTGTCTTACTGTGCAGGGTCCGCACGCAGTATGTGTCTGTACAGTGTGGGTGTATATGGTAAAATACCTACAGCAGGGGGTACACATCTGGTCTGGGCCATATAGTGTACATGTAGTCGATGTACAGGTGCTGCATGTTCCCACCTGTTGTGGTAGTGGTAACATGTCATTCCACTGCAATTCAGTGACCACATGCTGTGAACCCTTCAACTAGTGTGTTGTAGCTACAGTAATGCTCACGCACAATGTTTGGCTGGATGCAGTCCAGCCATATAAACACAGTTCTTGAGACTGTCATATTGCCAGTGTTGTTATGGAGGATAGGTGGTCTTCCTGTGTATGGGAGGGTTGTGTGTGCCAGGCTATGAACCAGATGGCAGTCCAACACACTGTTAGCTGCACATGATTAGGCCCTGATGCTTTGTGCTGTGCCAACAACCTGGAGGTGTGTGCATCTGCGGTACCTTGGGATACCACCCCCTGTCCATGTGTGTTACATGTGTAGGGGACGACAGGCATGGTATGGGGCATAACCTGTCAGTGATGGGTAACACCTGTGAGCTATGAATCAGGAATCTGGTACTGCACAGACATTGCGGTTCACCGTGCTGAGGACAGTGTCCGGTGCATGCATCTTCCGGTGTACACTGCCGTTGTTGTGTAGCAGCACTGTTAGTGTCCTAACCTGTGTGATACCCATGGAGGTGGCTATGTAAACCATGTCCTGCAGCATAAGGCAGTATGTGTGTACCAAGGAGCTTTGCCATTATACATCGGGCCATGGGTGTCACGTGCAAGATGACCCTTGCACATCATTGTGGCTTCCCTAGCATGTAAGCACATGTTGACAGCCAGCGGATACCCTATGAATGACATTGGAGACTGAGCATAATGTAGCCATACAACACCCTTCCCACATATAGTGGTAGCATATCTGGTGAGGGTATGTTGGCAACCAAGATCAGGCTCATACTGGCCTGTGCCACATGCTGAGAGATACATTCTATGTTCCCTATCATGTAGTCCAGGGAGGTATGTCTCAGGTCAGCCATACTGGCATGGTCAATGAGTGAGTCATATGTGTCCATGCCTCTGACTGACCTGTATGCATGTGTTCTGTGGTGGACCATAGTGCCCCTTGAGGCATATCACTGTGACCTTCACCAGATACAGCCTGTTGAGCGGGACCCCAGTGCAGCACCCAAGAAAGGTACCTGACACATCTGTAGCAGGTGTGTTGTGTAGCCCTACAGGCTGTGAGTGTGTGGCACAGGGGATGCGTGTGCCATGTGTGGCATGTGCTCTGTTCCGATGGAACATATGCCTGTGTGCCAGCTGCGGAGGTGTGTGATGCTCAGACAGGATGCTATTCTGAGTCTCCACGTATGCCCCAGTGTGTTCAGCATGCTGTCAGTGCGTGTCAATGTCTGACTTGTATTGTAGTCACTGTAATATATTTTATTTATTTATTTATCTATCCTACATTTGTTGACCGGGATAGTCAGACTGGATGCATGTCCATTTCCAGCGGAGGCCCGGGGAGAAAAGCTACAAAGGTAAGCAGATACAGCATTACATAATACCAGCATTACATATTACAAACAGATTATTTACAGAGATTACATAAGTAAGCAAGTTAAACATGTTCCACAGGTTAAAGTTAGTCCTGAGCACAAGTCAGGATTAAATTAAATTACACAGTAAACTGGTTAACAGATTTTACACATTTGAGTTAGCCAGGCTTGATACATTGACATAGCCAGTTAAGTGACAAATGTTGTTTGAGTCTAGTGTTAAATTGACCTAAGGTGGAAAGTAAGGTAATATCAGCTGGAAGTGAGTTCCAGGATCTATTTACAGAGTTTGCAAAGAGAGAATCACCGGCTGTGTTATTAAATTTGCTAGTCTGAATTAGTAGTTTGTTACAGGATCGAAGCGGTCTAGGATTGTTATAGGGGGTGATAATATTTGAAGTGCAGGAGTATTGTTCGGATTATAGAGGATATTATAGGCCATAATCAGTTGGTTATATTGTATTAGGCTGGGTAGTTCAAGCCAACCAAGCTGATTTAGATTGATGCAATGATGTGTCCTAAAAGGCAGCCCAGTGGCAAACCTGGCAATGTGGTTGTAGCAAATTGAGTGTTTGTTAAGGACAGTCTTGTTCATATTCGAGAGTAGAGGGGATGCATACAGAAGGGTTGAAAGAAGGTGTGAGCGAGCTATGGCACTTTTAGCTGGAGGGGTTAGGAAGGCTTTTATTCTGTAAAGTGACCCTAGTTTTTTATTGATGGCTTTGATAATTTGGTTAACATGTAGGTCACATTTGAGATTATTGTCTATGATGACACCTAATAGTTTAGTAGATGGGTCAGGGGAGATTATTGTGCCATCAGTTGATGTTATGGTAAAGGTGAAAGCGGTAGACCTACGTGTTGGTGAAATAACAGCAGTTTAGTTTATTTGGGATTTAGGATCAGACAATGTTCAGAAAGCCAGTTTTCTATTGTATTAAAGGTGGTCTGGGTAGCTGACCATAACTCTACTTGAGATGTGGCTGAGCAGATCAGAGTAGAGTCATCAGCATATTGGATACAGCTGACTTTTGGGATGACAGTATAAAGGTCATTAATGAAGATGGAGAACAGCAAGGGCCCTAGTATAGAGCCTTGTGGTACTCTGAGGGTGTTAGGTAGAAGGTTAGAGAGTTTGTTCTGCCAGAGGCCAGCCTGCTGTCGACCATGCAGGTAGGATTGAAACCATTGGAAGGCTCCAGTATCTAGACAGAATGTTTGCATGGTGTGGATTACAAGTTGGTGATCAACCATATCGTATGCCTTGGAAAGATCCAAAAAGAGGGCTGAGGATATATAATTAGTGTTGCAAGTATGGTTTATGGTGTTAGTAAAGGCTAGGAGGCCTGAAGTAGTGCTGTGATGAGGACGGAAGCCATGCTGAGTGTCTGCCATAAGGCGATTTTGGATTAGGTGGTGCATGAATTGTCTATGAATAAAGTTTCCATAATCTTTGCAAGTGGAGAGAGTATAGCTATTGGCCTATAATTGGAGAATTCAGTAGAGCTGCCTCCTTTGTGAAGTGGGATTACATAGGATATTTTCCAGATGGTGGGAAATTTAGATTCTACCATGGTTCATTTGATTAGTTTTGAGACGGGTTAAGCAATAGCATCAGCTGATTTTTGTAGGTACTCGGCAGGGAGTTGATCAGCAGAAAGTGTAGTGGGTTTTACTTTTTCAATCAAGGTACGGAGAAGTGAAGTGGTGACTGGTTGGCAGCTGAACGCAAGTAGGTTTCTAGGGGTGCTACTTTCAGGACCAGGGAGGTAGATGGCTAGCTAGGGCTTGAAATGTCTCAGTAAAGAATTGGTCAAAACTATCAGAAACATCTTCAGGGGTTTTATCAATAGTAGCAGCAGGGATTGGGGTTGAAGTTTGTCCAGGATGTAGTATATATGACATGCTACCTGACAGGGTATGGCATTACTGGGTTCAGAGAGCTCAGTCCCCAGATTGGCTGTGTGGTGGCATCCCACACATGTGTTGTACGTTCCTGGCCAAGGGTGATGGCTGACTGCATACAAGTGGCAGCTGTGACATTGCCACATGACTCACATAAACCACAACTGGACCATAGAGGTGATTCACAGGTTACCTTTGCACATGCTACCCTAGTAGTGTGATTGCCATGGTGAGTACCAACACATAGGGCCAATGGGGAACAACATACTGAAGGTGTGTATGTGTGGGTGTACCGCTACTGTTTCATAGCACTGGCATATATGACTGCACACGTAGGTAAATGCCAGTCAAGACATGTGCAATGTGTCACAGGCAACGTACATGCGTACAGGACAGACAGTGACGTTCTGTCATGTGTAAAGTTGACATACGTATCGTACGCTATGCAGATGTCACTAGGAGTCTACAGAAGCACTGTAACTCTGCATTGCAGGTGTAAGCAGTGTTCCAGGGAACCCCAAGCGAACATGCATGCAAACAAAGCTACAGTAAGCACGGCTGGAAGTAGTGCATTGTACAACAAAGAAGGGGTAACAATAACAGTAAGTAACAATGCAAATATGTAGGCACTATCAACATGTACCCAGGAATACACAGCGCAGATGCCCATGGTAGAACTGATATTATGTCATAGTTATTTGTGATTTGGATTACATTGGTACTGCACACATATCTACATGCACAAACATCCACATTGCATAGTCGTTGTGGGCAACTTGACACCATTACTGTACATGTCCACCATTGCATATCACTACTTGCGTTAGCTTCCCCCCTGTGCTACCCATGTATGCGGCTATCTGTTGACAACCTTACCACCGGCATGCAATTATGTGCAGCTGTTACACTTTGGTATGTACTATGGGTGCAGATAACAATTCAGGACATTCATACAGTTACTGCAGCAGGCATGCTGGGATATACACACAGTCATAGCAGCACACTGTACTGTTACCAACATGATACTACTAATACACTTCTATGTAGTCACCCTGTGCATCAGCAACGTGTTTACCTGTTCCCACAATCATGTTGGAGATTGCAGGAGGTGGCACAGTGTCATCATATGCACAGGGTGTGAATTAGGTATGCCTGAGTCAGCCACTGATACCACCAATTGACATGTGTGTGTATGTGTGTTGGTGAGGGGCAGCAGTACAGGGTGGGGCAGTGTTGGTGCAGTGTGTGCATGTATGTGGTCACCCTAGGTGTTAACATTTTGCACACAGTTCCACCTCATGGCTGCCATATACAGCGATTTGTGGACAGCCACAGACTGCACCTGGCAGGTCATACAGGTCAGTGTCTGTGGGCACGGACACGGTACCTGTGCCTGGCAGGGGTGCTACGGACCGTATCCAGTACTAAGCCAGACTGGGTACTGTCATCAGAAGCGGGAGTGTGTTGACTGGACACAGGTCAATGGTGGGCATTGTTGTTGGGACTGTCCAGAACCACGTGCACGTGGTCTCCTGGGGCGTTCTGATGACAGCACAGACCCAGCATTGCTGGGGCTGCTGCTGGCACTATGGGGGCATGCGCGAGCGAGCCTGTTGTCGTCCGCGCCGACTGCCAGCTGCTGCTGTTGCCGGCATTCGGCCATGTCGACGCCGCAAATGCCCACCATTGCCCTGGCTCATGGACATTTGGTTGTGGAACTGCTGTAATATGTCCCCACAACGTCTGTCTATGACATCGGTGAAATTACGGATAGCATCCGCAATGTCACGCATACTGTCTGTCATGGCTGTGCGACATGCTCTCAGCTCCCTCAGACCCTGTCTGGTGTACCTTTCCATATGCGACTGTGCCTGCATGACAGTCCGAAACATAGCTGAGGTTGACAGACCTCTTTGGGCACATTGGCCAGAGGCAGTACGCCCATGGATGCTCCCACGAGAACCCATGGGCAACTGTCTGTGTGGTACCATTGGAGGACCCTGCCCATGGCTGCTGTGTGGGGATGCATGTGCCACAGGTACCACATTACCCTGGTCTATGCCCACTGTATCCTGTCCATCACCTAGGGACAATGGTGACAAAGGATGTACTGGCAGGATGACTGTGTGCAATGATGGGGTTGACAGCTGTGTACTGTCAATTGGCTGACCAATGGCAGACCCTGACACACCTTCCTGTACCATTACACAAATATCATCATTACCAGTACCCGTGGCACAAGATTCAGGTTCCCTGCTGCAGGTCACCAGAGCAGCACCAGAACCTGTGGGAGGAAGACAGGACACAGTTTACAGTCTCCAGACATTGTTACCAGTGATGCACTTCTGCACACATGCACACATGCACACATGGACACATGCACACATGCACACATGGACACAGGCACACATGCACACATGGACACAGGCACACATGCAGACATGCACACAGGCACACATGCACACATGCAGACATGCACACGTGGACACATGCACACGTGGACACATGCACACATGCACGCATGCAAATGTGGACACATGCACACATGGACACATGCACACATGCACATATGCACACGTGGTCACATGCACCCATGGACACATGCACACGTGGTCACGTGTACACATGCACACATGCACACGTGGACACAGGCACACATGCACACATGCACACGTGGACACAGGCACACATGCACACGTGGACACAGGCACACCTGCACACATGCACACATGGGCACAGGCACACCTGCACACATGCACACATGCACACCCCGCAGTATACACACAGAGCACTACTGCATTACACTACTGTTACTAGCATTATCAGGACTATTATAGGTTATGTTAAACACACTCACCAGCATGGATGGCCTGCCTTGCTATAACCCTGGAGGGACCTGCAGAAATGATGAGATTAATGTCAGTGGGCACAACTGTGCCATTGATATTGCATATGATACAGTGCAGTAGTACACCAGTTGCCTTTCACACGTCAGCTGCTGATATTGCCAGTATCACACATGCACAATTACATACTATGATGACAGATACATACCATGGACACACCTTACACATGCATAAACTAACAGTGTACAGAACAGTCAAGTGTACATATGGCATATTACCTGCATGCTCCATGTCGTGCTGCTGTGTGGATCCAGCCTCCATCATGATGCAGGTGTACTGCTGTTGCTGTTCCAGGGCTGGAGCCACAACACTTAGGAGTAGCCCCTCCAGTCTGGTGAGGGAGGGATGTGTGGCCACCCCACCTCCTGTGGCAACCTGTTGCCTGTGGATATCTGATGCACGCTGACAGACACTACGGATTAAATCACTGCAGTGATGTCGTACCTGCTCATATGTCCTATTATGCGTGCCAATATCATTTACCCTATGGACAAGGTCTTGCCACAGTGCAGCCCTCTCTTGCTGATTCTGACTGGTGCGGGAAAACAGGATGTCATACTCCCACACCAGGCTCTGGTGGATCTCCTCATCTTCCGCTGCAGAGTAGATGGGATTACGCTGATGCGTCATCTCCCTGGAAGAGAACACAAACAGAATATCAGCAGACTATGTCAGCAATATATGGCACACATACTATACATGATATTCATGTGTAGTGATATACTACTACTCCCATATGTTGCATGTGTGTGTGTCGTGGTGGATACACAGGTACATGGCCAGATATCAGTGCTCAGCCAACACCTGTGCAACAATACCTGCCACATTCCACACAACATAGTAGCATGCCCCATCGGTCAGCACACACTGACAGGTGCAATGCACAACCTCACTCTGGGGGTTCATCCCAAGGTACTGTATGTGGGACACCATCCACTAGTGTGATGTGGACACAAGTTACTCGGCCTGGATATACATATCCCACCACCACCAGCACAGTAGACTACTTTGATATGTATGTGATTAGACAGTTATTCACTTGTTGGGACTGAGATGGTATCCATGCAGCACACTGGGCCAGTGGAAGCCACAACCCACACTGCTGACCCCTTTGCAAATGCTTACCATGGACATGCCACGGATTGCATGGAACTTGCACACACATTTCTAACCCAGACCCTATGCACAAAGGTTAGGCATCCTGTCCGGTGGACCCCAGACAGAGGCAAATTGTATAACAATAGCAGGAGGCTACTGCAGGACAGAGCACATTCACATTAAGGGAAGGCATCTGTGGTCAGCACTGGTACTACGCTACGGTCCGTCATAACAACGGCCATGGCCTACTCTGGGAGGTAAATGGCCACAAACACTATGGATGACCACATGGCCTTCTTCAGTTATGTTACACATATGGACCAAATGCCTCAGATATGCTCTGTGTTAATACACACCTACTTAACATTCACCAAACACACGGATATTGGCAACAGTCTTGCAGACAGGTTCGGTGCACGTATCCCCCCTCCTTCTCCCCCACCAGTTGAAATAGTTATCACAGCTGTATGTAACCTCCCTATCATCTCACATGTCCAGGTGAGGGCCGCCTCAGCAGAGCAGAACACACAGCATCACTGTGACCTCATGGTATCCCTGGATGTGTGCTACCTGCACTCCAAGAGGACATACAACCACATATAACACTGATAATTTATCTTGGCCGTACTACAGGATATGTACCTGGACAGTGGCATACAGTGACAGTGGTCCCACACCACTAAGGAGGCACTTCGACTGACCCTGGGAACTACCACATCATATGCATAACCGGCCTGGTCTACTAAGCTATGGAATTATGCAGCATGGGATGCATATGCAGTGATATCGGGTACCTGCAGACACTTGTTCCCAGCCAGTGTGCCTTCGTCATGGGCTGATCCTGCCTTTTGAACCTGGCTGACCTTTCAAAGCAGTCACTACAGCCATTGCTGAGGGCAACGCACAGACAACTGCTGCCAGGATCATGGCCTAACATTGATTGACATGTAATGTATGGTCATCCCCTTTTGGTGGAACTACGTACACACAACATATCACATGGACATACCTATAGATACAGACCTATGACACATTTGGAGGATTCACAGTATGCACACTATTAACCTGCTACTTTGCATTACCTGTGTTTGTCACAGCTGGTTGCGTTACCACTGCTTCTGATTGCTGCTGCTACTGTCACTGCTGACAGCTTAGAGTCACAGAGTCACAGTGTGTAGGTTTTTTTTTTTTATTGTTCTCTCTCTCTCTCTCTCTCTCAGTTTTCTCTCTCCCTCTGTCTGCTTCCAGACAGTGCAATGAATGTATTGCATGTGTGGAGTGTTAGTACTGGATGCTTTTGTAGGTATCTGCATAGGTCCATGTGATGACCTCTGCACCAGTTGTAAGCCAGCATTTGCTAATTGCATACAGCCAGTTGTGTACTGATTGCAGTTCTCACTGTGATTTCAGGTCAGTGCTATAAAAGGGTATGTGAGATAGGCGTTGCCCTTTCAGATTGTAAGGGCGGGGACCATGCTGGTATGCTGTGGACACTATTCTGTGAGTGTAAAGGTTAGTAACTCTACCATGATTCAGGCTGTGTTGTAGATTAACCAAAAAAGAATTCCTGCACGGTGAGCAACTGCACAGCCCTCAAAGCAGCTGTATGAAGAGAAAAGAAGTAGAGCCAGCAAACGTTGATGCAATAAAATCCAAATTTATTTATGATAGGTTAACAAACCTACACATTTATGTTACAGACCGGTTTCGGTAGAAAAATACAACCTTCTTCAGTGTATTGACACAAAGCATAAATGTGGTAAATTAATATAGAGGCATCTGAGTCCCTATTGGTGGGTCATACATTCTCATTGAGCCCAGGTGGGAATAATCCCCCAAGTTTAATTATCCATTTCTTCTCTTTGTTATTAAGAATTTGGTGTCATCCTAATTTGTTTGTCCTGTTGCCTGATATGATGTCAATAATAATAAAACTAAATTTGGCAGAATTATGTACCAAAAGATGTTTATACAGTGCACTACTAGTTTTCTTGTTATGAATGTTACTAGTATGCTCTGATATTCTAATTCTGAATGGTCGTGACATTTGTCCTATATAAAATGCACCACAATGACAACTGGCCAAGTAAATGATCCAATCACTACTACAGTTTGCAAAGAAATTGATATCATATAACTGTGGACAGCTCCTGCTAGAAAATTGTTTGGATTTATTGATTTTATCGCAATGAGTGCAGTGTCCACATGGAAAACAGCCTGTTAAAGGCTCCCCAGAGAGTGTAGTTTGTTTGAATTGCGTACCTGTTATCTTATTGCCATGTTTAAAATGATTAAAGAAACCACCTAGGTTTTTCCCTTTCCTGTATGAAAATAGACATTGGTTTGGAATGAAGTTGGAGATGTCTGGATCATATTGTTAAATGTTCCAATGTCTATTGATGCTTGCAATCAATTGATTGGTATTGCGAGCATATGTAGTGGTAAATCTAAGTGTGGTACAATCCTTGGGAATACGTTCTTTATATTCTAGAAAGTCAGCTCTGTTGGAAAAATTTATCATGTTACTTGCATTGGTCACATGACCCATACCATAACCTCTTGACCTGAATCGTTCTATGAGCTCCTGCCTGTGATGTTGAAAAGTTGACTCTGTAGAGCAGATACGTTTGATACGAATGAACTGTGCTGCTTTGTTTATTGATGTGGACAGTCTCCGTTGCAGTTTGGCAGGCATGGAAAGAGGTGCAGTTTCTGGGACCAGCTTTACAGCAGTTTCCGCCGGGTGTGTATTGAATGATACTCCTGATGGCTCTTTCATTGTCAGTGAAGAAGGTACTGTAAATCCTATTTATAAAAGCCAGAGATCAAATGTGTTGGGCAACAGCGATGAAGATATTTTAAGAGGGTGTCTAGCTCCACCCTCTAACCTGTTTACTTTTGTCAACAATATGGTAACAGAAACAAACACGAATATCGGCTTCAATATTTCAGAAAAGTTTAACATACTAGAAAAGGATTTGTTATTAGTTAAACGTCTTCAATGGGACAATTTATTTTTTGAAAATAGCTTGAAAGCTCAGCAAGTCCCGAGAGGACTGAGAGTTAAAAATCTGCCGGTGGGTAAAGATTTACCCAAAGCATTTACTGACAAATGGTTAAGTATAAATCAAAAGGCTGGTCTACAATATATGGAATTGCTACACAACGTTAATTTAATTAAATTGGAAGAATTAACCGGGAATATAAAGACTAACTATGACATTCTCAAAAACAATATTTCCAGTGATAATTTCAATAGCAAAATGGTGCTTATACAGGAGAAATTACACAAGTTAAATGATGAACTATGTCAAAGAAAAACAAAAAAATTCCAAAGGGATAAAAATGAATATGTGACTGGAGTAGCCACAGCCTCTGGACTTCGATTAGAAACAAGTGTTAACAACAATGTGCCAAAACAGCAGGAGATAAATTTGGTTACTGCAGAGGAAGAAATAAGTGTAGTAAGAAGGTCTGAAAGGCTTGGCAGTAAAAACAATGTAGTAATTGTGGCTGAAGTCCACCATATTCCCTTGGGGGGAAAGTAAACAAAATACAATTGAACCAGCAGTAAGACCTAAAATTAAAGACATGAGTAGAACTAAAATGTGTAGTCAAGAAACAGTGTCTAAAGGATCTACTAAGGATGACAATAAACAGATCATTGAAGTATATCAGAGAATGGATAATCAAAAAAGAACTTGGGCCCAAGTTACAGCAGATGGTTACAGTGATAAAAAACATCATAGTAAACAACAACCACAAAATAACTGGGGGGGGGCAAGAAATATCAAAAGAAGAATTGGAATTACCAGCGCAAGCAATGGAAGACTTAAAAAGTGTTAACTTTAAAATCATCAATTTATGTAGTAAAATGATCTCTTATGATGATTGTTGTGTATTAAGTAAGGGATGGAATTTTGCCCCAGCACAAAGGGCCAACAAACTTATTATGATCAATGAGTTAAGAGACTATGTGAGAAAATTGAATCTCAAAGTATTGTTAGGAAGTCAGAAACTCAATAATTGTGACTTCTACAAACCCAGCTGTTATAATCCACCTTAATGTAAAGAATTAGAAATGTTTCTCAATATATGTGAACTACAGATGTTAGAAATGTTAGAAGAGGATACAAAATTCAAATACTATAATCTAACAAAAAAAGAGAAAGATTGTTTAGATGTTCTATTTAAAGACAAGAACATACTTGTTCTAAAAGCTGACAAAGGGGGAGCAATGGTTTTGATGGCTAGGAAAGATTATGAAGGAAAGATGAAAGAAATGTTATCAGACTTCAATTTCTATAAGCCAGTAAATATGTCTGAAATTAAGAAAGGTTTTTCACTTATAGAATCATGCATAGTAGAATGGTTCTATGCAGGTAGAATTGACAAAAAAATGAAGAGGAACATAACTAACAATAACCCGATGATTGGTAGGATTTTTGGAATATCCAAAATCCATAAAAATATAGATTCTCCCCCTTTAATACCAATAGTTGCCAGCAAAAATAGCAAATTAGAAGGGATGTCTATTTTGGTAGATAAACATTTACAGAAAGTAGTCCCGAAGGGAGTCACATATATAAATGACAGCTATGACTGTATGGCAAAACTGAACAATATTAAGGTCTCTGACTCTGATATACTAGTAACATTGGATATAAATTCTCTCTATACTATGATTCCTAATAAGGAAGGTATGGAGATGGTTAGAATGGAATTATTAAAATCAAGAGAATTTTCTATAAATACTATTAGTCTGCTAATGGAAATGGTAGATTTAGTATTAAGTTATAATTATCTAGAATTTTATGATGAATTGTTTGTCCAAGTTAATGGGGTAGCCATGGGTGCGGCTTTAGCACCTAGCTATGCCAATTTATTCATGCAAGGTTGGGAAACAGCAAATATATTAGAAAGTAGGTTTGTGAAAAATATCATCAAAATGTTAAGATTTATTGACGATATTCTGATTATTTGGAGTGGGACGGTCGAAGAATTAAATTTGTTTTTGAAATATATTGACAATGTCTGTTCTTATATCAAGTTTTCATATAATTCTAGCACAGAAAATATTAATTTTTTAGATCTTACCATATACAAAAAAGATGGAAAATTAGTGTCAAAAATTTATAAAAAAGAATTTCAAAATAATATGTACTTACATTATTCAAGTTTACATCCAAAAAAAAAAAACAAACAGAATATTGTCAAAGGACAAATAAAGAGAAAAAATTAACAATTGATGATGACATTTTCCATTTAGAAGCTGATAACTTCTGTGAAAGGATGTTAAGTAGAGGTTACCCCCAAGAAATGATTGAGGAAGTTATGATAGATGAAATTACAAATAGAAACAAAAATGTGAAAAAGAAGTTGAATAGAACATCTTCAGCAGATTTTACCACTGCTTTGGTAGTACAAAATAGTACTGATTCTAATGTTATTAAAAATATTGTAAGAAAAAACTGGGGAATTTTTAAAACCAATATCAACTTACTTCAGAAGTTAGGAGACAAACCCAAATTTGTGCAAAAAAGAGCAAAAAATTTTAAAGATTTTTTTCAAGGAAAACTTAACAAAATTAGAGTTGTAGAAGAAAGGAAATGAATGTACAAATGTTTTAACTGTAATTATTGTAATTATTTATACACAGACAGGCATGAGATTTCAGTGGGCAAAACTAAGATATATGTTCCAGGCAGATTTACTTGTAAGTCAAAAAATGTTGTCTATTTAATAATATGTGTAGATTGTAACTCATTTTATATAGGTAGAACAGGAAGGGAATTGTTCAAAAGAATTTATGAACATCAATATGCCATAGGCAAAAGAGATGTTAAAAATGCTTTGGCAAAACATTGTTTAAAAGGTAAATGTAAGATTAATTTCAAATGTTTAGTTATAGATTTTATCCACCCCAATGTTACAAAGATAAATATTGAAGAAGAATTGGGGTGGCTCGAATACTGCTGGCAAGTGAGATTAAATGCGTGTTTTCCCCCAGGGTTAAATAATAGAGAGGAATTTATTATGTATTTAAAAAGGAAGGGTTTTAAACATTAGGTTAGTTTTTAGGTACACACATACCTCGGGATTCATGAAGCTTGCACCAGGCGCACGCATAGCGTAGGCGTTATAATGCCAAATATGGCCGCCGAGCGATTCAGGTATGATCTAATTCCACGTGCACTACTGGCGTATGCCAGATCTGCGCAGCCCCTGGCGTAGGTATGCAAATCACCCCATGTGCAGTGTTGCACCATGCAAATGAAGGCATATAGCGATTCATGAAGTGGTGCAGGCATAGCGTAAGCCTACAGAAATGTAAACCAAAAAACACGGTTTACATTTTCCCAAACATAACATCGGAGCTATGGAAGAGGGCCAGACCCAGGTATCACAATGTGAACATATGCCAGTGGCGAAATACACAGCCAATGGCATAAGAAAAGATGCACAACACGTAAATAACAACATTTAATGTCATGTCCACAGTAATGCACAGCAGAACCGCAGGCCATGTGTGCGGAAGCTGTAACATAAAGAAATAATATAAAAATGTCATAAAATCGCAACGTAATAGAAATCAGGTTTACAGCATAACACACAATGGTAGGCATGGAACACCACAACCATGGTGCAAGGGTTGCTAAGGGCTTGCGATAGTGTTCGGCGCGGTAACTATGAATTAGTAGTCAATGCCATGCAAATGAGGCAGATAATACTGAATCGCAAATGTCCCACTGGAGGACGGTTGTACCATACGGCGCAGTGGTATAACACCGAGGAGTGGCTCAGAGGAGATACATGACATCAGCAGAGGGGTGTGCCACTGTAGCACTAAGCACATTGGAGCATTGCAAATCTGGCCTGTCCGTTGCTAAGCAAAGCTGCAGGATAGGGGTGGGGAGGAATCGTTTAGCTGAGAGCACACATGGTGGCCAAAAGCGCATGTGTACGAGGATGAAAACGTGCCCAAAACCCAGTAATCGGATGCACGTGCCACAAACAATAGCAGAAACAGGAAGGTCAGGGGAAGGAAAGGAAATGCGGAAGTAAGGTAATTGGAGTACTAATGAGCAATCAACACCAATCAACCCACAAAGGCCAATCGACGGCAGCCGACAAGTCCGCTTGCAGAAACCTGCAAAACAGGATAGGGGAGGCATGTGAATGCAAAGAAAGGAGGGGAGGTATTGGATTGCAAAGATAGGAGACCTGACACAGCAGAGCAAAGCAAACCAACAGCAGACCGGCAGTAGCACACATAACGCAAGATACGCCAGGTCCAGGAAAGCACAAATGAAAGTAGGCTGCAGGATGCACGCCAGAAAATGGTAGGTGCAATACGCAGAAATGTAAAGGGAAGGTCAAGAGGTAATCCACGGCAGGCAAATGTAATTCAACACCAAAGGCACCACAATAGTAGTTCCGGCAGTAAAACACATAACATAACCTGTAGCTATGAATGTACATACACACCCCATGACATCATCGGTGTTCACAGCACAATAGTATAAAGTGTGTAAGCACCCAACACACACCTGTGTATTCCCAAACTCCGCACCATAGGTGTAAACACATGGGGAACTTTTAAAATGTACATGTTGGGAGCTGCCATAGCTGTGATTCATCAGCATGTGTTAGAGACTGACGGTGTTGTGGAGGATGATGCCGACAACCACCGCAGGCCTCGGAGGAGAAGGAGAGTGTTCAGACCAAGGGTAACCTACAAGGGGCTACATGACCTGGAGATAGTAGAGCATTACAGGGTGGACAGGGACATCTTACAGCAAATAGTGGAGCTGTGCCGGCCACGCCTGAGAAGCAGAAACAACAGAGGGGAACCCATACCAGTGGACACGAAGGTATGTGTAAGCCTGCGAATACTGGCCACAGGTACCTTTCAAATGCCAACTGGAGATATAATGGGTATCTCACAGGCATCAGCACCCAGGGTACTACACCAGTTCCTGGATGCCATGTTACCACATGCCAATGAGCAGATATACTTCCCCAGAACTTAGGAGGAGTTGGCCAGCAATATGCGTCACTTCCACCATGTGGCACAATACCCGGAGGTACTGGGTGCGATAGACTGCACGCACATACAAATCAAGTCACCACCCGGTGAGCAGGGTATGCGCTACATAAACCACAAGGGATTCCACTCCATCAACTGCCAGGTCGTGTGCAATGCCCAGGGCATTATCATGGATGTGTGTGCTGGCAGCCCTGGAAGCTACCATGACTCCCATATCTGGCATGCCTCACAGCTGTATCAGGTATTTGTCAGGGGGGACATCCCACATGGCCATCTCGTGGGGGATGCTGGCTATGTACTGGAGCTGTGGATGATGACTCCCATCAGAAATGCACACACACCCATGCAAGAACGCCATAATGAGGCACACGCACAAACCAGAATCATCATAGAGTGTGTGTTTGGGATGCTGAAATCACGGTTCCGGTGCTTGGATACATCTGGTGGATCCTTGCAGTACTCTCCAGGCACATGTGCCCACATCGTCATAGTATGTGCCATGCTACATAATATGATCCTGCGGAAGCAGCTGCAGCAGAGACAAAATGATGAAGGCCCTCATAACCCACCACAATTGCCAAGGCCAGTACAGGCACAGAGGGATTCAGACCATGAACACACTGTGCCAGCCACAGTAGGCAGACGGAGGCGTGCCCAATATGCCTACGCCTTGGCAAACAGGGAACGTATAGCACATACACTGACCGTGTAGGCCCCTATGGACTGACACCTCTCCACCTGCACACACAGTAAAATGGATGGCACACAAACATGACCACCTGTAAATTGTAATGTATAGGTGGCCCAATGTGTGACTCCTACATAGGCAGCCCTCAAACATTGTAAACAGAACAGCCAGTGCAACACGGAATGCCAACACCTGAACAGTACATGAGTCTTACAGCATATGGTGGTGACGTGTGCCTGTCACGTTCCCTGACAGATATATATATATATATATATATATATATATATATATATATATATATATATAGATATAGATATATATATATATATATATATATATATATATATATATATAGATATATATATATGTACACATATGCATATATATAATACAGATAGAAATGGCAATAGTGGGATATATGGTGATATAGATGGATTCAGCGATATCTGCAAATATGATAGATAGTTCAACGACATTCATAACATCTTGGAGGTACAAATAAATAGGATACCGCCAACCATGGAATGTGTAACATACCGACATGCGTAACCACGATGCTGAAAGACCAATAGAACACAGTACCAGAACAGTACATCCGTGAGTAATAGTATGATGATATGAAGGGACGGTTAGTCACCGCTGACGGTGTCGTGATCCACGTAGGTACAGTGTACAACTGTGTTTGTGAGTGCCGTAGTCTGTGTAAGTGTGCATTGAGGGTGCTGTGTGCGTTTCTGTGTGACTAATGTGTGTGTGTCCGCAACATGTGTATGTTGGTGCCAAGTTAGAGGCAGACCAGTATGGTAGGTGTGGGTATAGCTAGCCGTAGGCATACGGTTACTACCTGTACCACAGTAGGAGGGACATCCCCACCCTGGGCAGGCGTGTCCTGACATAAAACAGTACAAAGGGCAAATGTCCGAGATGGCAGGACATAAATATGTCTAATATATATTGTAACAGTCGTATTAAATAGTTATGCCTGTATGTAAGATACTTAAATGTTACATGCAATATGATAAGTATCCAAAGTCACAACAATAGGTATGTAGTGAGGATAAAAGTATGTGCTACCTGTGTACTGACCATGGCTACGTGTTGGCCTGTAAATACTGCTTTGTGTCCCACAAGTGTCCAACAATGACCATATGATAAGGTGGCAACCCATGGCAAACAGGCTGTTTTAACAACACAACCACAATGACTGCAAATATCTGGGACAGAAATACAAGGGATAGCTGTCACCTACACATATCCCCTGATATATCGCTGCAATTACGGAGGTATACAAGTAGCAAGCTCACCTGCAGACGATATAGAAACCAATTAACAACGGCCCAACGTACAATCCCGTAACATAAGTCTACTAACTGTTAGCTCTCTAATCAGGGACGGAGCCCACACACATATATACGGATTATGTAGAAATGCAAGGCCCACAAACCGTATATGTTACGTACAACCACCGACATCCCCCACACTAGAAACTGAAGCAATACAAACTGTAATAGCAGCACAAACATCCAGTCAGTCAATTACATCTGCAGAACCCTCAACATACCACGTGAGAGACACAATTAAAGGCAACATGCAAAATTGCAGGCGTTGTATAATGGAACAAACAGCCATGTTACAGGTATTGATTGCAATACTCCGTTAACAGACGTCGGGATGACAGGTACACCCACATGTTGAACCAAATACTCTACCTGTCACACACAATCCACGGGGGACATGAATCCAAACTATACTTGGCTCCATGCATAGCAGTTGCAGTTACTCATAACAAAACACAATACAGACCGTCTCCCCAAAGGTAGGGCAAATAGGCAACGCCCAAGTGGAGAATCCAATTATACCCCACTGTCGCCGCGTAATTGGCGAATGGAGTAGCTGCTCAGCTGATATGCAAGTAATTAGTCACTCAGGAACACCACTTGGTAGGAAGAATCCACATGTTTCAGGTATCGACGTATATAAGGATGACTTGCCAGACATTCAAACCGTATGCTCATACCGAAAAACAGTTGAAACACTGTGAGAAAGATAGAAATGAAATGCCGTAACGACAACAAGGTATGTAGAATGCCCGATATGTAAGGTTATGTATAGCATGATCTGTATTAATTAGTTTTACTGTATGTATAGCCTGCTTTGCATTAATTAAATGTGTCCGCAATGCATAAAGTGGGGAAAGGTATTGATGTAGTGATGTCTTGCTGAGCATACTAACGCTTGTAGAATCTGTGCGTCCAGCAGTGGGACACAAGGTACACAGCACAGACATCAGAAGGGATGCTACATGAGGCCATTAAACAGAACAATGCCATACAACCCGCCGTCAGTGGTAGGGTATGTCCAACAAGGACGTGCCATAGCAGGGGATAGTATATGTTGATATACTGTCACAGCATGCATGTGTATGGGTAAATAACGTTAATGACATATGTAAGGTGGTCCCACTGAGCAAGTATGCTTTGCATTATGGGATACTATGTGAAATATGTGTAATTTATAGTATTATAGGTAGATATGACAGATATTCTACACAGCATAACAGGCATATCATGCATACCACAGGTATCGTCTATTGGTATGTACAATAACAGGATACATATGGCCTGTAGGTATGGGACATAGTAATAGCATGATAGCTAATCTAAATGGAAGGGCTACCAAGTAACCATGCACAAAGGACATGTAATAGCTGCACAGGTGCATAGTGGGGTACTATGCAGTCTGTCAAGTCCACGTGTAAGCACAGCTACAGTGTTCACACTAGTGGCACCTCTCCAGGGTAGTGTCCTGTGAAAAGCAGAGCCAGGTTTCACCCGCACCACTGCACAGTACAGCCACTGCAGTGATCCCAGGCCTACATGTGTCTCCCAACCACCAAGGGAGGTATCACATGAACAGTGCTACTGAGTGTCCCTGCGTGATGTACAGAGGACTTATGTTCCACAGCATGGTGAGTGTCCTGTTTGAGAATGTAACCCAGAAGCACATCCCACTCATTGTGGCGTGTGTGCACATATCCATGAGCATGTTGCTCACAGTGGCCTCTGCTTATTTTGTGTATGAGGAGTATATCCATCAATAATGTTGTGGACATGGGCCCTGTCTGATCAACAGAGGTCACCCCTGAGTATGTAGTATGCAAATGTGTACAGATGTGGTGTCCGTAGTGCAGCCGCATATTTAAACTGTCAGAGCTCAGTAAACATCATGGCGTGTTAATGTTGTGGCATGTAAAGCTGTAGCTGTTGTGTAAGGTACACCCTAAATGGGGTGGTGTACCCTTGAATGTGTGTAGATGTCTTGAGTTCAGAGGTACAATGGGTGCCTATGTACCAGTTACACACCCAGTGTAGATAGGTGTGGCCACGTAGGAGGATATCCACGCGACAGTGGCAATACAGTAACCACAGGAGTGGGTGCAACATATGTGTGTACTGCAAACATGTACAATGTGATATGTATGTAGGGGACTACCATCCATGTGATAGTCAGTGGGTGAATGGTGTAATGCAAAGGTGATGTGCATGCACCTTGTGTCATGCAGCTTGATGCCATGATAGTCATATTATGAATCTGTCACAGCGACACCCGTATGGTTGGAGTCAGTATCAGCTGGTGGAGCAATCATGGCGCTTGGTATGTAGGGGTTCTAAAGCTAGGCAGGGAAAGTCCCCTGTGCCAGCCTGTTCCGCAGGGAAGCATATACTTAACATGAGGGGCCCTATGACTGAGGACTGTGGTATGCCAAAGTACCTGACATGTAGTAGGTACTATGGTATGCTGGCCTCACTGTGTGTCCTGTCCATGAGCCACATAGCATAACATCCTGAGACACAGGGTACGATGTGCAGGTGGATGTGTATGTTGTCAATACCAGAATGGGGAATGGTGTTGAAAGGCAATGAGAGGACAATGAAGGATGTGTGGACTCCCGTACCATCAGCAACTGCCCTGGTAACTGTATGAAAGGAGTCCACCATGTGTAGCGGCCATGCTCTGGCCTTAACAAGCCCAACCTGGGTGGCAGCAGAGGATGGGAGAACAACAATGTCTCTGAGAATGATGTCCTTGACGATGTGCCCCATAGCCATGCAGAACAGTCCAGTCAGGTGTGTAGGACTATAGTCCCACTCGTGCAATGTGGTGCCACCTGTGTGTAGTGTGATAAATGCTGCTGTGTGCCATTCAGGGTTTACAATGTCTGAAACAAGGCTATTACTGAATATGGTGGCCTAGTGGGGAGACAAGTAATTCAGAGGTTGGTGGACATCACAGCCTGGGACGTTGGAAGGTGACATGGGGCCAGTGTCCCAGGACACATAGAGTGTAGGTCAGTACTGTGTAGGTGTGACCACAGGGACACCATAATGTTCATGTATGGATTGCGGCCCTGTAGTGAGTGAGAGGGTGTACTGTCAGCATTGAATCCATCCTCCAGCATGTTGCCAACAATACCTGGGTCTGCAATGTTCCTGAGTGACTGTTGTATGTGACAGCAGATGTGGGTGTTGCCATCGAATACTGACATACCACCATAATGCCTGGTGGTACACCCCAGAATGTGTGGCAGTCATGTTTATGTAGCTAGCCTTGGAGTATGTGATGAGGGACCCTATGGCCCCACCACGGCTGACCAGTGAGCCACCCCACACATGGGAATGTACACCACTGTGCAACAGCCTACACCTGTTGTTGTACATCATATATCCATGGAACATGACCACCAGAGTGGCGTCTGTTATCTGGTGTGTACCATCATGGCTCTGTGTGGAATAGCATGATCCATGCAGTTGTGTACATGCTAATTATGTGCACTGGGGTATGTGTCAGCATTTGTATGTGCATTGTCCAGCTGCACGGGTGTCATGATGTTAACAACCGCTGTCAGCAGACGTCTGTAGTAGGTGTAGTAGTACACATGTACTGTGTATGCTGTGATGGGTGTGTTTCCGGGATGTGGCTAACAAGGTAGATTAGCATATGTTTGGAATCCACCAATGAGGGGATAACCCCAGGTGTGTAACACCAGTCACATGGTGGTAGTGTTCATGCCAAGGGTAATGTAGGTCTTGGAGGTGGTGTGTATGTGTTGATCCAGCAGAGTGGAGGGTATGACTCATGGATGTGTTGGTACATGAGTGGCTATCCCAGTGAAGTGTGGGGTAGTGTCAGTCACACAACAATAGTAGCTGAGGCCCACTGTCCACTATACCACCATAGAAGGTATATTACCCGTGGGGTATGATGTTGACTCTGTCGCTTGTTACAATGTGTATAGTGGTCCTGGACACAGTTAGTTGCATGTGGAGCACCTCTGATGCATTGTGCTAAGCAACTTGCCAGGATGTGTGCATGTGGGATATGGGAACCCCTCAGCTGTGGGTGTGCCGTTCCAGGTATGTGCCTGGAAGGTATGGTCCGTCTATAACCTGTCATTGCAGGTGTGCTCTGCAGAGCCTACAGGCAGGTCCTAGTCACTGCAGAGATGTTGGAGTGGTGCATTATAAGGTGTGCCTTGCCTGCGTATGTCACAGGGGAAGATGCAAGCAATATGTCACATGACCCCATGTCGCGCATGCCAGTTACCGCCCTGCCGGTGACAGTTATTGGAAACAGTGCAGGACAGGCAGTATAGCAGCAGCAAGAGCCTAGCATGTGAGCTGTACTCCCAGGGCTGACAGGTGCAAGTCATCTGTGCCACAGCATTGTGTTTGACCAGGACAGTCATAGCGGACAGATACCACATGCCTGTGGAATGACAATAGGGGCATAGGCAACTGTTGAAGTGACACAGTCGGTCATTGTACAGTGGTATCGTGTCTGGACGAATGCAAAATGCTCCCCAGGGCTAGGCCCACACCCCTCAGGGCTATAAGACTGGTGAGCTATTGCATGTCCCTGCACACGTAGTCTGTGAAGTGGCATCACAGGGCAGTCATACTAACATGGCGAATGACAGACATATTGCACCTGGTGAGGTGTGGCATGGGTGCATAGGTTATGTTGCAGAAGCAGTTACCCGACAGCAAGATGTAAGCGACTAACACCTTGTGTAGCCTGCTGTGTGGAACTGCAGTGTGACACCTTACAGAGTCAGCTATGACTGGTGTGTTGTGAATGTTATGACACACTATTGGCTGTATGTGGTGGGCACACATGAGTCTGTGGGCTATAAGCTGGTGATGTTGTCTTCCATGATGGGGCTACCACTGGTGCCTACAGTGAGTATGGAGACATACTGCACAGGTTGTCCTTGTAGGTGTGGCCAGTGGTGTAGATTATGTGAGACTATGTGATGTGTGGGGTGTGTTGCAAATGTTACACATCCCCAAATGACTGTCAGGTGCAGTCAGGGTTGGCGACAGCATTACCCCCAGCCATAGCTGTCAGCCTCCTGTCCCCAAAATGAGGAACATTAACCCTCATACAGTGTGACAAATGGGCGAAACGTGGAACACTTACAACTGGCTTACTGACAGCGTCAACTAGGAAGGGCATATGATGGCTAAAATAGGCTGGTCTTATGTATAAAACAGATATTCCAATGAATTACTATGATTCTCATCTATCTAGCCATGGCTAGCAGGTAAACTATGTACAACAATGAATGTGTGACAGACCCTTCCAATGTGGAACCTTGAGGAACATGCACCTTTTAGAACCCCAAATGAGGTCGTTCCCGTAATGAGGTACACCTGAGAGCTATGGGCCCAGCACGGCTGCAGGCGTGCATCCCCACAGGCTGTAGTACCGTATGTTGGGAAGTGAGCATTGAATGTGTACACGAGACAATTGCTCTATTGCCACATGTACGACATATCCCTCATATAGACAGGCAGTAGCACTGGTACGTGACAGTTGGACATGCCTGCATATACAACCATGTCCCACAGGATATGTGCGTTACGTGTGTACAACAGCTGTCGTACCTTAAGCAAGCTGGGAAGTGTAGGACAGCCAGTGTACCTGTGGGAAATGGTGTGGAATGGGCGCTATAGTAATCATTAGCTCATGACATGCTCACATGTTCTGAACAAGTGCCTAGCATGACCATACAATACAGATAGGGTGTTGGATAATATCAACCCACAAGTGGTGATGACAGTCATTTAGGGTGGCACCGCACTATAACCCTGCTGAGTATGGTGTGCATGTCCATGAACCATTAGCACTGTAGATGTTAGCAGTACAGATGTACAAGATAGCACGGATATTTGATTACAAATACCTTTGCATGTCACAGGTGTGTTCCACCAGTAGCCTGTTGACAGACCCACAACTACAAAAGGTGCAAGAGTGACATGTGCACAGCACATCTGTGCCAGATACAGTAGAACAGGGTTAATGTGTTGTACCCCACCCTCATTTTAGCCCATACCACACACACAAATGTTAGGCATCTGTGTATGTAAGGCTGTGAATGGCCATGACCTATCAGTTTAGCTGTGTCAGTGTTGTGAACAACATACAGAATGGGCTGTGTGTGTGAGGTGTGTGACATATGTGCACAGTCTGATGGATGATACCAGCAGTGTCACCGCTAGGTAAACATCCCTGTACCCATAAACCGCTACCTAGGCTGTGGTCAACATTATGGACACTGTGTAAGGGATGGTGCTGTGCAGTGCACCCCCGACATGGTGACATCTCCAGGCCCCTTAGGTAGTCATCTGAGGTACCCATGTCATGTCAGGGTGCCATCCATGAGCACGGAGATCAGTGGCCAGGCATATACAGCACTGTGGTGACCAATATTGGATCACATACCACCTGTAAGAGGTAATGGCTATGCATGGATGTGCGATAACAGCCTTCACAATCCACACCTCCACTATGCAGCATGCCGTCTACCTTGCAGAAGGACATTTGCTACAACATGATGATGGACATGCTACATGTCCATATCCTGATCTATATGACATATGTCATGGACAGCCACCGTCCTAATACTAGGATCACCACAGGCTGGACAGATCCCTGTGCCATATATGTGACATACTCCCACCATACCATGCAACCCTGTCCATCAAAGCTGCAGATGTCATCCCAGTCATACATGGTGTGGTGGCCGCATGGTAGATGTACTATCAACTGACTGGATCAGTAATGTGGCACTGATGCAGCTTGCGGTGGCACAATGGCCATCTGTAACAGCATGGAAACCGTGCCTGCACATGCTATGGTTGATGACCATCCCTGTGAATGTCGTCTGACTATCCATTGTCCCATGTCTATCACATGTGTAATACAGGCGATCCATGTCAGGATATTGAACAGTTGTACAGTGCTGTGTAGATGTATATGGCAAAACACATGCATGTACAGGTGTCCATGTGTATGTGTGCATTGTCACTGCTCAAGTCCATTCCGGCTCTGTCTGTGTTGATATGTGACATATACACAGCATCCAGGTCAACAGTAGTACCGTGGACACATCTAGGCATGTGCAGATAGGTAAGAACACAAGTGCAGGCAAATAGACATGCCCACAGCAAGACAGCATTTACATGGAGTATGAACACTGTCATGAGGTGACACACATATATGGTGATGATATCCAATGCATAATGGATGTGACATGTGTGACACAAACACGTCAGTCGTGTCAGTGTCATGGTTCTTTGCAAAGATAACTGCAGATACAGTAGATGTCATAGAAATGTATGTGCAGCAGTATCTCTGTACATCTCTGAAACTGTGACCTGTCACCATCATTATGTTTTACAGATAATGCCCCGTACATGCCTCCCAGCATACACCCGCCAGGAGGATGATGTCCTCATCCCACAGCTCCATGACAACTATGACTTGTTGTTCAGCCATGTGCCACAGCATGCCCAGCAGAGGGATGACCTGTGGCTGGATCTACGCAGGAGGGTGAACGATGTGGGTGGCCATAACCGCACCTACCAGCAGGTGCGCAGACACTGCACGGACCTGATACGACATGCAAAACAGCGTACCACTGCAATCACCAGGGAACAAGGTGGAACAGGTGGTGGTGGGCCACCAACCCAGCCCCCACTCATACACACCGAGGAGCTACTGGCCAGTCTGGGGACACCCAGGGAACAGCATCCAGAAACACTAGCTGCCATCGTGGAGGTAGGTGTCTCCCAACCAATGAGCCTGGAGTTGCCTGGTAAGTCAGTAATGCACATATGGCTATTATATCCCATGTAGTTGCATGTGTCACTGTACATAATGTAAAGTAACAACATATGCCAGGTATGTGGACACACATGTTGCATACTACAGTATGCTATGTTGTGTATGCACACATGTGCATACTATATGCTATTACACAGGTGAATGTGTGCACATGCACAGTGCAACCTGTGGCTGTCATACAGTCATGGATAATGTTCATACTGGTGTGTCACCCCTATACAGGTACCTCGGGCGTGCCGCACAGATATGGGTCCGTTGAAGGTGAGACTGTCATCAGTATCAGGCATGTTACAGTGTAGATCTATTTGCCATGTGGCCAGTTAACACTAGCACACCTGAATTTTGTTCCAGTCACGATATGCAGGTCGCACCACCATGCATTCACACACGCCACCCATGTGCAATATATTCACACGTAATGATACACAGACTTGAAACCACAGTACTTGTCATTGCGACATGTGTGGTCAGCTGTGCATACAACGGTGGAGGTGTTCTACAATGGAGGCATATGTAGTATGCATTGGAACAACATGTGTAGTACACACACAGTGCCACACAGTGAGCTGTGATATGGGCAGCCCACAAGTGTCACCATTGTGTCATATGCCCCTGCATTGGGTGCACATATTGTGATGTGCCACCTGACATGTCCCAGACATGTAGTGTTCTGTCTGCAATATTGTCACACTATCACATGACCTATACCCCACATACCAAACATGCAACCCGTTGTCTGCATAGAACTGTGGAATGTGACATATCTGACATGTATGGGTGTATGTCATATGGGACCACACAGACATGTGGAGAAGATGCCCATCACACACAATTGGCCACCACATGTGCACACATGGCCATGGGGGATGGCCAGAGACATGTAGCCACACAGTACATGGGATGTGTATACACCCTGTTGCACATTGTCCACACATGGTCCAATTATAGCCTTAGTTGACCGATTATACAGTTGATGTGGTACAGTGGACAACCTAAAAGCCTGTGCACAGCTACTGGAGGTGTCACTGAAGTCTACCATATACGATCTGTCAAACATCACGACTGTGTTGCAGTTATGGCTATGCAATGTGTACATATTATGCATTCTGCAGCAACATACATGCATGATTGCCATGCAATGGCACAGTGTCTGTACTTCACACTGTATAGCAATGTAGATGGCTCACACTACCCTCCCATGCTCATGCACATTTGCTAAACATGCATTCTATCTGTAGGGCATACACACAACACTGCAATGTGAAGCTCATTATGATGCTGTACATGTGTCAGGACACCATTGTGTCGAACATGTATGCATGTTAATGCACATGTCAGCAAATTACATGTCAAGGTCACGTCAGCCATGTGTACTGTTATCCTGTTCTGGGCCACATGGTGTATCACGGGGATGCATGCATACTACCATGATTGTGTGAACTGCATGCCTACTGATATGACACCTGCTTGCTGTAGTGTGCACCCCAGGGAGGTATGCTTACTAACACTATTAATGTCTGAGCTCCATGCCCTCTGCTCTATCGCAGGCATGCTGCATGCCATCTGACAAATCACATGCATGGTGTGTCTGTGTGTGTGTGTGTGTGTGTCTGTGTGTGTGTGTGTGTGTGTGTGTGTGTGTGTGTGTGTGTGTGTGTGTGTGTGTGTGTCTATTGTACTTTACAGTATTTCTTTGCATTCACAGGTGATGTAGGTGCGTTACCCTCCTGCGGTCCATCTGATGTTAGTGTCCCCACAGATACTAGTGGTGATGAACATATCCATGAGGTACAGGCAGGTTGTCAGGGGCTGAATCTGTGCCAGTGGTTACCAGCCCAGCTATGTCCCCCTCTTCCCCGCACACAGTTTTGCTGCCAACACATATCGCATCACCGGTGGCCATAGTGGAAGGACACTCAGCATCTGTTGACATGGAACAGGAACATGTGGTGGCTACAGAAGGTGTGTCTACACACTATAGTGTCAGTGTAATGACTGCAGATGTGCCACACAGGCATGTGGCCGGTGCTGCTCGTAGGAGGACCTCTGGCAGACATGCACCTGCAGGACAGAGCGCAGCAGCTGGTATCACCAGACGCATGTTCCAGACTTTAATGGCGGCACAGGCATGTGCTGAACGGCAGAACAGAGAAGGGCAGAGGCTGCAGAGGGCTGCTATCCATACCCTAAATGACAACATCCAGGCATTGGCAAATGCTCAACAGCAGATTGCTAATGTTCTGGATAGGCGACTAGGTGAAATGGATGGAATCCTTGACCGAGGCATGGCAATCCGCGAGCGGAAGCTGTCTGTGCTGGAACACCTGGTAGGAGTGAGGCATAGGCCACGGGGACGTAGGCTAGCAACACCACCTAGTGTAGGTCAACGTGAGTGTGCCACCTCACATGCCCACTCCCATAGTGCCGGTAGCAGTAGCAGTGCAGCTGCTGCTGTGCTGTCAACACCAGGACACAGCAGGCCATGTGGACATGGCCCTGGACAGTCTCAGCGGGGACATGTTTCCAGCGAACATGTGTCGTCGGACAGTAGCCACTCTGTACCTCCACCTGGTAGTGCCCGTGCAACCCCAGGCAGGCACAGGTCACGTGGCCGTGGACGGACACAGTGAGCTGTACAACCTGCACTGTACAATCTGAGGCTGTCAGTTATACCCTGTGTAGGCATCACAAATGGCAGAACTGTGTACACACATACACGCACACAGCAAACACAACTGTGGGGCTCCACAACATCCACATGCATTCTGCACAGACATGTCCAGTCAACTCACTGGCCCTTACACACACACATGATGTTATCCATTGGTGCAGTCTATGCCCCTGGCAAACATATAACCCTGTGCATATGGTGAAGCCTGTGCCACATCCCTGTCATCCACACCATCGGTGCAGGGTTATGCACAAATATTCTGATGCACAGGGTGAACAGCATAGTGAGAGGTGTATGTAATACCTGTGTATGCATAGTGAGGGATGTGTATGTTGCAGTGGTTGTGTGTGAATACTGAGTTGTGTATGTGGCATAGGTTGTGTACTGTCGACATGCACCAGTCACACCATGTAGTGCAGGTGCAGCATGCATTGTGATGTGTTCATGGTATGTGTCTCGGTTACATCTGTAGCACCATGTTGGTTGTGATACCCTGGTTCCCTCCTATGGTGTACTTGCATGTGCCTACAGGTAGCAGTGTTTGCAGTCCCCCATGTGTAACTGTGGAGTACACACAGGCACATCTGGCAATATCAGCATGCTGCATGTACCTTCATCCTGACTGTTGGACACACAAACATGACACAGATGTCCGCACATATACTGCACCTGACACATGTGGTCGGTGCCACAGGCTACACTGGACAGAGACATGGCATACATAGCAGGACACATTACAGGTATGGTGACATGGTGCAGGGGTTGTACACAGCGGCCTGGCCAATGATGATGTGAGGTGTCACTTGGTAGCTGGAGGCCACACTGTGCAGCAGTAGGACCCTGTAACAGTATGTGAACATGGCCACAGTCACGGGGTGTACACCACTATAGCGCACACCCCATAGTGTGTAGCTGGGGACCCTTGCCTTTGTGGTCATCACCCCCATAGTACTATGCACCCACACGATGTGTCACAGAGAAGGGACATGCACAGGTAGCCAGTATGGCTGGGACCTATGGCATCAACAGGGTTGTGCAATGCATCACCATTACGGGTTAGTCAACACGTGGGGCCAGTGATAATTTCCCACCGTATATTAGCATACACACTCACACCAAGCACCAGACATACATACAGACACACACACACTGTGGTGACCACACATGTGTATACGGACAGCCAATGTGTGTGATGCACCTCACCGTAACGCCATGCTTCCCACACTGACGTATGTACACTTCTCTACAATGGTGTACAGGGATGTGTAGCAACTGGGACATATTCCCCGCGATATGTGGCATCCCTGGTCACACATTCGGACACACATGGCAGTGCTGGGAATGATACACCAGCCATATGATGACACGTTTGATGGACATGCAGTGGTATTGATTGCATTATGTGCACCAACGCTATATCTGGCAAATGTGCTGCTATATACACACGAGAGGTTGTAGGTGTTACAGGTGCCATATGACATATAGTTGTTAACACCTGACCGCTGTGTATGCATTATGTCAGCACCATCACGTAACAGCGACATAGCGTACAGTTAGCACATTGCATGACAGGATGGTGTGCGACACAACTGTGAGCCACCCCCTGCACACATACATCTAGACAGGTGGTTCACCACGTTATGTACACACATCCCTCCATACATGCTGTTTGTATGTCACCGTATACAGATGTCAATGATGGATCTGCATTGCATCTGCATGTCATAGGTAGGTGCAACTATGTTACGGACATCGGCCACTGCACATGCATGTTTGCTGCATGCACAGTACAGATGTCACATGTGTCTCCTGTTGCCATGTTTGTATGCATTGCTATTGTTGGACATGTGTGTTGACATACATAACACATGGACTGAGGTATGATATCACGGGTGTCACAGGCGACCAGTACAAGGGTATGTGTCCCGGTCAACACTGCTACCCCCTGTAGTGTGAGCATTCAACAGACATGGGCCCACATTCAGTTCGCGTGTGTAGCATTGATTAGGCCAGTGTTATGCACGAGGTACATCAAAGGCCATGTATGTATGTGTTGTGTGTGCAGTCCATGCACACATCCACACAATCACATGTATGACATACCCAGATGTGTGTTCATTGGTGTACAGCAACAGTCAGGTGTCACAGCTGTGTAAGGGTCATGGTATGTCTTGAGCCGACCTGTTCATGTATACTGGTATCATTGCAATGCATAACACCTGTTGGATCCCTGTTGGTACGTGTGTACTCTGCACAGCTGGTGTACACCACTGTACAGCCCAGTGGTCATGTGTCACATGGTGTTGTTGGACCGTATGGCTGTGTAGTGCTGCACCAACGACATGGTGCTGACTTGACAGCTACAGTGTACACTGCAGTGTGTACGTGTGTGACCTGCACCTGTGACAGCTGTGATGGCAGCTGTGTGTGTACAGGTCACTGCATGTGTGACCGCCCTGTGCGTGAGGGCAGTTATACCTTACTGTGCCCTTCTGTGTGTACACTCCATCTGCATGCAAGATTGCCCTTTGCAACAGCTAAGTGTGTGAGCATGCCCAGTATGCCATTGTGTAGATGGACACACAGTACATTCCACACTGTGCCCTTCCGTGATTAGACTCCGTGTGCATGCAAGATGGCCCTTTGCAACTGCTAAGTGTGTGAGCATGCCCAGTACGCTGTTGTGTAGATGGCCACACAGTACATTCCACACTGCGCCCTTCCGTGATTAGACTCCGTGTTCATGCAAGTTGGCCCTTTGCAACAGCTAAGTGTGTGAGCATGCCCAGTACACCATTGTGTAGATGGACACACAGTACATTCCAAACAGACATGTGATACTAAGCATGTGGGCATGGCCATTGACATCCTGTATAGCCATTGTGGTCATCCAGGCACCAGATGTCCAATTTCAATGTCACGATGGATGCCTACATTGAACACAATTGTTGCTCTCTTGAAGGGTGTACTGTCTGTGGCGCATCCCGTATCTATTCAGTGTTGTTGTGCTCCATAGATATTTAGTTGGCCCGTTGACAGCACTGGCGTGTTTGTGTACATCTACCTTGGGACGGTAATATGCTTTCAGACTGCTCACTCTCTAAACATTCCCTATCGGCATCTTTGTCTTTGCAGATGATGTCACCCACCTAGAAGTATGCCTCTTGGAGTGCTGTGTTCAGTAATCTCGGTAGCGCGTTCTGTAAATGCGTAATGCTGTAGTGTGTTAGAGTAGGTAGGTGTGCGTTCAACTCCCGGCCCTTCCAAGTGTGTGTGTGTGTTTCCAGCTGCCTGGGGACACAGTAAAGCTTTTAGATGCCTCACAACACATGCATTCCCTATCAGCATCTTTGCCTTTGCGGATGATGTCACCCACCTAGAAGTATGCCTCTGGGAGTGCTGTGTTCAGTAATCTCGGTAGCGCATTCTGTAAATGCGTAATGCTGTAGTGTGTTAGAGTAGGTAGATATGTGTTCAACTCCCGGCCCTTCCAAGTGTGTGTGTTTCCAGCTGCCTGGGGACACAGTAATGCTTTTAGATGCCTCACAACACATACATTCCCTATTGGCGTCTTTGCCTTTGCGGATGATGTCACCCACCTAGAAGTATGCCTCTGGGAGTGCTGTGCTCAGTAGTCTCGGTAGCGCGTTCTGTAAATGCGTCATGCTGTAGTGTGATAGGGTAGTTAGGAGTAAGTTCGATTCCCAGGCCTGCCAGGTGTGTGTGTGTGTGTGTGTGTGTGTGTGTGTGTGTGTGTGTGTGTGTGTGTGTGTGTGTGTGTGTGTGTGTGTGTGTGTGTGTGCATGCTCCCATCCACCTGGGGACTCAGGTTATGCTTTTAGACGCTTCGCAACACAGATGTATCCTGCTGACGTCTTTGTCTTTGCGGATGTTGACACGCACTTAGTAGAATGCCTGTGTGTCTACTGTGTTTAGTAATCTCGGTAGCGTGTTCTGTAAATGCATCATGCTGTAGTGTGATAGGGTAGTCATGTGTAGGTTCAATTACCAGCCCTGCCACATGTGTGTGTGTGTGTGTGTGTGTGTGTGTGTGTGTATGTCTGTATCTCTCTCTCTCTCTCTATATATATATATATATATATAAAATCTATGTTCTGCCCATACCTCTGCTCTTGCATGGACAGCTGACTGTTTCATGTATCGCATATTTGCATAGCTTTCACATACAAATGAGGTATGTTGCAACTCCCAACATTGTCCATGCAATGTCCGTGTTACGGGCGGTGTTACACACCCTTACAGGCGTTTGCTGTATATCTTGGCAGACATCTATCCTTGCTGTACTCTCACTGTACTCGTACACGCCGGAGGCTTCATGTATCATGGCTTAGTTTTGATGTGTGTATGTCTATTTGTGCTGTGTGCATGGCTCTGGGTATGTCCTACTATCATCATTTGTAAAGGTGACAGCCCTATAGGTTCTTCCTGTAGACTGCTGTGTCATTTGACATGTCAGCACATACCTGCGGACAGTACTGCACATCCTACTGCAGCGCATTTCATACCTTCTGCATTATCTTGCAGTCGATATTGCTGTTTCCTCACACATGGATCTGTTTCTGTTCATACTACTCCACCTCCTAGAGCAAGTTGCTGGACAAGGCCTTATCTGATAGTGGACACATAGGGGCAGTATTGACATGTTGCTCTTACAAAAGTAGATAGTTGACACAATAATAGGTTTTGCATTAGTATGGCTTTTCTGTCAGATTTGGTGTCTTACTCACATGTTTGTCATTATTTCATGTCTTCAGTTATCATGAAAGTGCCAGAATGTTACTGTTGTTACGTGGAACACACCAAACATATGAGGCAGAACTCTGCACATTCTGCGTAAATCTGTACAGTTGCGGAGTATGTGTCTGTAACAAAATATCAACTTTCTGACACCAATACACACACTGTGGACACACCCACCCAGACAGTTGTATTCCTCACACAGGCCAACAGCTGCTTATCCACACTAATTGGTCTATCATGTACCGTATGTGTGCGCCAGTATTTGTGCTTTCCATCAGTGGCAGAGCTCACGTACGTGTCTGGGGGACTGGACATTGTTACAGTGACACTGCATGACACCCTGAGGGACACATTACTTTTGTGTCTATTAACCTTCCACATTGACATTCACAGGGCATACGTTGTCATTCACATTTGTCGGAGTACATGCGTGTGTCTTGTACATGTTTTCTCATTTGTCCTGATTTCTTTCATCTCACCTGTCCACCTAGTATCACTAGTTCTGTACATGTATTTTGGACAGGTTACCTTCATACCCCTAACCTGTACACATTATGGGCAAATGCCCTGACGTTTGACCTTGTTACATTTGTCATAGTGATGTGCCTTTCTGGTAAATTGCTGGCAAGGCATTACAGACTGTGCGGTAGATAATAGTGACTGACATTTCCATTACATGATTAGTAACACTCATAACATCCATATTCATGGGTACGCCAGTATTCTCATGACGTTCTGACTTTGTCTGGGGTATATCTAATATAGTCCCTATTTGTATTTCATGTACTATGCCTTAGTGCAGCTGTGTTATTCTGACAGTTTGCCAGTTATGGGGACCATCTTGGTCGTACGCATGTCCATCCATGATAATTGCCTATATGACACTGATATAGGGCCCTACATATTGCCAAAATGGTTTCCGCAATATCTAGTGGATGGATTGCCCCATTATTGAGAATATAGGCGTGTGCTATACCCACATTACTCCCACGGGGCGGGCCTACGAAATCCCTGCCAAACAACACCTAGGCCCATTTCTGCATACCCATGATTCCCATACCTGACAACCCTCTACAGTACCCATTACACATGTTTAATGTGTGCGGTACTGAAGTGTGGAGACACTTATATGCACTCCCCACTCTCCGGATATCAGTTCGTACGTCATGCATTCTATCGACACATGTGTCATCACCCTTGCACCTGATACTGTTGCATGTACAACTATTTCGTATTTGCTGTGGTCACTTCTTTTGCGTCAATGTCGGTTGACACTACATAAGATTCAATTTTTGGAGTCCTGCAATGGACACCTATCTGCATGTTTAAAGTGTAGAACTTGCTGGACTGTCACTTTCTGGCCATTGGTTTGGAATGCTGTGGTTTATTCACCTTTCCTGCATGTCTGTTTGTCTACCCATATTAGATATAACGTCGCCTATTTATGTACATATGTCATATCTATGGGACATAAGTCTGTTGTGTATACATATATACATGTACAATCCTTCATTTCATAACTTGCTTTGGTTTACGTCTGTGGATTATGTGTATACACATATATCTATATCCATACCATACCTTTCCACTATACAGATTGTCACAGAGTGTACAGCTGCTTGCCCCTTTATCTTCACTGTGTTTTAAATAAACCTGTGTCTATCTGGCAATGTCATGGCATTTCATTTGAGACTTACAGTGGGGATTTCTGGCAAGCAGTTCAGGTTATGACTGCATACCCTTCAGAGAATCCATGCTACTGACACACCTGTTATTCTATCCACTTTCTATGTTTGTTCTGGCACATATCTGGTGTTTGTCCCTATTTGTACTGGTAGTTTGCATGGCTTTGTCCGGTTTCATACTTTACGAGGTTAGCAGGTTTGAGCCATGTATAACTAACATGGGGGAAACAGCATTCATTTACTATGCTGTGAGCGGATCACACACGCACAGGCACACTTGCATTTCCTTATTGTGGGTTACGCAGGCGCATGCATATCCTTATTGTGGGTTACATATGTTTACTAAGTCTTTGTGCTTATGTGGGCTTTATTACTTGTGACAGTACCAGTAATTATCTGTAATACGGTTAACGGACGTTTGCGAAACACACGTTCACCTTTACATATTTAACTGTCTGTACAGCACAGACGCATTCATTACACTTTCACATTATATGTGCTGTAGTCGTTGTTCAACCGGGACTGCATTCACGTTGGCCGGATGCTATAACCACTATACGTTTGGTGTTCTGACTCATTTATATGCATACCCATAGTACATAGCTACATTAACATATGCCTCACCGCTTCACTTACGTCACAGGCATCCATTCTCCTGCTGGGAAAAATGCAGTACTACATGTTACACATTCCCTATTCCCTACTGCTCTGGACCCACGCTGCATATTTCATCACTGCAGGGATATTCAGAACCCAAAGGCTTATAGTCCTGACACATACAGGTCTTTAATTGTCAGGGTGTTCATGTGGTGATCTGGGTTTAGGCTTGTCCACCTGGTGAACTGCCCTGACCGTGTTCAAATGTCAGACAAAGCACATGGACAGGGTTTGTCCATTTTAAACATTTAATCTGTGTTTACAAACACAGGTGTTTGGGCACCTGTCAGCAGCTTATGATGTTGGCAATACATAATATGGGTGGGGGCGGTTACGATACATAATCCACGGTGAGTGGTGTTCCCATTCACATTTGACTATTTCCTGTATTCATTCTTATGAGGGTTATTATTTTGCACATGACTTAACTATGAATTAACTACGGGTATGCAGTAGTACAGTCAACATATGTGACGGCTTGTTACAGTATATATGTACGGACCTCTGTAATACTGGGGACTACCCCACATCCTTCACAGCATTTCCTGCTTATGTACATACTATTATTCCTTGAACTTTCGAAGCTTGTGAGAGCAGTAATTACATCTGTCCCTATTTGTCCACCCATCCTTTTAAGCTTTGTCCAGGTTTTGTTGCTGTAATAGGTTGAGAGGTGGTGTCGGTATGTGATTGAGTTGAATATATACTGTCGATAATTCAGTGGGGAGTAGGGTTACCACTTGTTCCTCTTTGCGAGGGAGGTCCCACTTTGGACAGTTGTGTCCTGCGATGACACCTAAGACATGGCAAATGTCCTGTGATTTTAAGACAATAATATATTTCTTCATTTCTGTACTAGTTGCATGATACAGGTATTTTGTATCTGGTACACATAACTATTATTTGGGATAGCATAAGCTATTCAAATGCTATGGAATTAGCTTTTATCTTGGCATACACATGTAATTCTGTACTTTGCACATGCCTGGGGTATGTTTTATCCTGCAAATTCTCACATTTCTACAAGGGATGTCCCACCTTGGCTATCTGAACAGGTGGCAACCCTAGTGGGGTGACCTGCATGGTGGACAGCTGTTCCATCCTGCGTAGTATGAATTGCATGTCTGTGTAGATACTGACCAGTACCATGACTACACATACATGTTTTGTCCAGATGAGTACAGTAATGGACACCGTGGTGTGTAAACAACTCTGAGGTTTCAACAGGTTACTTATCCCATGCGGGATGTACACACATTTTGCCGTAACATTAACGCGCGGGCATTTGGATTTACATACCTGTGATGGGATGTTTACAAACGTGGGATACATATTTGCAATCCGGACACTGCCTAGGACGATACTTCCTACTACATATGGGGAATACCCGCTATGTGTAGGTGTACGGATGCGCAAGGCTGGTAGCTAGATTTGGTGGACATTCGGACATGGGTGCGGGTTATGTGCTATACAGGGGTTGTTGCGTATTGCATTTGCATGCATGGGTTCTACTTTTGGATATCCCGGTTCCGCATATAGCATCCTATGTGTATGTGACGGTTACGTTCCTGTTCATGTGTATAGCACATTTTAATATACATATGTTTGTGTGTGTTTGGTATACAATATGGACTGTCAGGTTTCTTTACGGTTGTTATATAGCCACAACTGCCCTGCTGTGTACTATCACTACCACTGTGGGACTGCTGGTGACCATACCCATGGGGCTAGACGTGTGTATTGGTGGTGCGCTGACATGATGCGCTTCACTTCCACTGGGTATAACTTCTGACAGTGCAGTACATTACGGACACACGATTTTAAATGTAATTTGTTCCATGGATGGAAACTTATATTATGTTGCGTGCATTTCTGTTTTGTTCTCCATTTTGTGTGGCCGGGAACTGTCTTGCATGCTTTGCATATGTTTCATTATCCATGGACACTGTTAGGTGCGATTACTATTGCAGGCAGGATATAATATTCAGCAGTTTAGGTTGCTCATCGCCAGCCAACATTGACACGCCTCCGGGCGCAGTTTAGTAATGCCCCATGCACTCACGCATGACTCCTATGCATGTGGATGTGGTAGCGGCGCACCTTCATTAATATGCATATGGTGCTACTACACCATTTATATGCCACACGGCCGGCGCAGGCCTTACACCGGCCTTGCGCCGAGCTTCATGAATCCGAGGGATAGTTTATATTTTAAGCTTAGTATTCATACAATATTGTATTTCAAACACAACTTTTAATTGGAATGTTTAATTGAAGCTGCTTAGTAATTGCTAAGAGTATTTAAATGAAGCAGCGTGTTGTAACCATTAGTCTGAAGAAATCTCCCTTCGGAGATGAAAGCGCTCACTTGTAGTTAAACTTAGCTCAACTACAGCTTGTTTTTGTGTGTTTTATTGGATTTTACTCTGTGGATTTTACTTCGTGGATTAAACTTCTTTTTGTGCTATCCTGCCATCGTTTCTTTTTGGATTTGTGCTTTGTTTTGAAGCGTGCTACTTTGTTTATTGGTGTGAACAGGATAAAACATACTTAATGTTCAGGAAAAAGTAAAATATTTAATGTTCAGGAAAATGTACATAATCCTCAGAAGAAAGAACAAAGAAAGAAAGTTAATAATATTGAATTTATTTAATTTTTTTAAGTTCTAACAGTTCAATGCTAGAATATTTTAACTCACAAAATCTAAAAATTGCTCTTGAGAAACTTAAATTACATTATGTAATGTCTTCTACAAATTTGCATAGACTAGCTAATGGAAGTAATATATTGAGTAAGAAAGCTCATATTGATATTAGAAACCCAATAACTAAGTCAAAACAGGAAATATTTCTAAACTTATTTAATGAAAAGTGCTTAATAAAGCAATTCAAAAGCTAGGGAAGGGTAGGGATTTTGTTTCTTCATACAGATCGATCTTCTTTACTAAAATAAGTTCATAGGCATATACTATTCTAGAGTGTGGGGATCCTTTGAGACACATATCTGCCTCTCCAGTAAGTTCTGTTTATGTCACCTGCAAAGTTTACCTCTCTGATCTAGTATTTCTGGTGCTATTCATTTCATTAATGTACAAAAGATCATCAGGGCTGGATCTGAGAATGCCTTATATGCCAGCCTTAGATTGCCTCTCAATAACCTGTAGGAAACTGAGTATAGAGAGATGGCTTTAAGGTGATCTGTATAGGACAATGTGTTAATAACCTGGATTCTCTTAGTAAGGAACCACTATGGCCATTCCAGCTGTTGCATATGCCTGGTCAGGAACTTGCCAAAGGGGGTTTTGTACTCAATGATGGGTCTGATAATGGCTAAGTAAAATGATACTATAACTAACTTCCTTGGACCTGTATGCCATACCCTTACTTATAAGTTGGATGACGTAGAATGATGTCCTTACTACATTGGCTATGTGCTGGCCAAAGGCCAGATATCTGTCTACATATGTTCCCAGATCCCAAACTACTGGCTCAACTCTTAGGGGTGGCTTATCAATGGAGTAATTAACTTGGGTGGACTTTTTCCCCAAAGACACTACAATGCACTTTTTGGCATTGCATTTTAATCTGTGGTTTTAGCAGTCATTTGTCTTTTTAGACCTTCTTGCATGATGTTAATGTCATGGGGACTTAGAACTGGATCCATCACTAGGCAATCTACTGAACTGCTGGGGGGTCAGTATGTGCGAGCTTCACATACACAATTTCATTGGAAGCAAACATCTTGCATACACACACACACACACACACACACACACACACACACACACACACACACACACACACACACACACCACACACTGCATCCACCACTTATAGTGTCGACCACACACATAGACCAACTTATGCTGAGGCACTAAAAAGTAATCCTCCCAAACCTTAAAAATATCATAAGCCTATCCTCAGCAATGCTTAAAGCACTCACCAAAAGCAACAGCAAATACCTCACATATGCTTACATCCTTTGCAGCCCCAAGAGCAAAGCCCATTAGGCAAGCAAACATATTACCCAGGATGCTTGTAATAATTATAAGACAAACAGATGCCCCACTGACCAGACCGAACAAGGAGAAGTTATGGTTAGTTGCTTATCTGAAGCACTATGCCCCAGGTATCAGTATAATTATGTCATATTCCATATGGGCATTAATGACTTGAAACATATTTCCTTGGACTATATGAATAGGGATATTGTTAATCTCTTTGAATATGTGTATGTGTCTTACACTGAGCAGCATTTTATCTTCACCAAGGATGATGCCACAAGGTGACAAAAGATGATTGACGTCAATAATTGGCTTAGTTTCTGATGTCTTCCAGAGGGATTCAATATTTGTCAGAAAGGGAGGACATGGGTAACAAATCATGTTACTTTGCAAAGGATGGAGTACACTTGTCTCCCCTAGATTTCTGAATATTGGCTAAAACTTTACCCACCACTTAGATCCTTTTATAGACAGTGCTAAATAGATAAACCTACCAACATAGCAAATAAAACTCAAAGAAACCTAAAGGTGTTGCTACTCAATGCTAGGAGTCAAAACAAGAAATTCCAAACCCTACAAGCTCTCATCACTGTGGAGAATATAGACATATGTGCTGTTATCAAGACAAGGCTTAAATCCACAGAATGTACTCTGGCAGTGCAAGGCTTCAGTGTCTTCCACACGTTTAGAACATCAGCTGAATAGGCAGGGACAAAAGGTAGAGGTGTCTCAGTTTATATTAGCAACAAGCATAACTCTGTGTTGGTTAAACTGGATGATGCCCTGGAATTGATCCATGTGTAGATCACCATAGACAAAGTCCCATACCATATCCTAGCAAGCTATAGGTCACCCTCTATGTACCTAGAATCCCATACCTCAAACACTGACCTACTAGATACACTCACCATTAAACCAAATACCCTCTTTATGGGAGACTTTAACTACCCCTCTATAGTCTGGGAAATATACATTGACTCATACTTGCAGGCGTGATTCCTGGACTTTCTCAACACAAATCTGTCTCTGTCAAAGTAAAAATCAACTCAGTAACCCCAGCAAACCCGGTAACAGGAGCTATTCCAAAGCAAATTACATCCTATTAAGAAATAGTTTGCAAAAATTCAATGCCCCTCCCAAACCTGAGTTCTCAGTAATCTATGCAAATTGTTCACAGAGGCTCTGTACCACCATGTAAATAGCTGAACAGAGGCTGCAGTACCTACCAGAAGTAAGCTCAAAAGAAACTCCAAATGTAAACCACACTGGTGGAATCCTAACATCACTAGGATATATAAAAAAGGAAAAAATCATGACTAAAATCAGGAAGAGCACATCCCATAATGATAACAGCTCTCTAATTAAACTGAACAGGAAACTAAGAGGACAACTTAAGTCCAACAAGGCCAATTTTAAGGTCAAGATACCTCACATAAGTCCTTCTACAGGTTTGTCCCATAATGTAATTTTATTTTGAAGGTGGCAGCTTTGTGATCTGACTTCACCAGTGAGGACATGACATGACATGGAGATGCAACACTCTCCCATATTAGTGAGTACTAGGATCCAGAATGTTTGATCCTCTGGTTGGTGTGTGGATTATAAGATATTTATGTCAATACTATCAATAAGACAGAGAGATAGCTGATTGAGTGATTAAGAAAGGACAAGATGATTTATGATAATATAAATGGAATAATAAGAATTATAGACTTAGCTAAGATTCAAAATAAAAATAGCCTGGATATTGTAAGGGCACTTGATTTGGTAAATTGCAAATACTTATTCAAAATTATACTGGTTTTGAACTAATAAATAATCTCGACACAGATTCCAAAGATTTTTTTATTAAAACAGGTATACTTATGTTTCAATGATTTAATCTTAATAGAGGTACAAGAGAGAGCTATCCTGTATCTCCTTTGTTACGTGCCTTAGTCTTTGAACTCTTGGCTAACAGTATTAGACTTAGTAAAAATGTGGATGGTTTTAAAGTGTTAGTAAAAATGATCAAACTAAAATATATTTTTTGTAGATAATATTTTGCTGTCATCAGGAGACATTGACAAATCAAGCAGTGAAGTATATAAAGGAATTGATTTATTTAGAAAAAATATAATTGATGAGTTATAATAACAATACATCAGAAGTGGTTTTAATAATCAACAAATACATTCTATATTATAAAATAAATATAATGGCAATAAAAAAATATTTAGAATTATAATGCATCCAGCTATTAAACACATTATTAATATTTTTTCAAACCTTATCTTGGATATTAAATCAGTTACTGAACAGTGGAATGTTCTCTTTTTAAGAAATATTTGTATGTATAAAATTATTAAATTACAGAAAGTATTTTATATTTAACAATCAATTGCACTCCAGCCAGAAATAACTTTAACAAATAATCATATCAGACTTTGAAAATTTGAGTGAATACATTTTCCAGATATTGTGTCATAATCTTTGGCAGCACTTTCCAGTAATACCATTATATTATGGTTGGATTCAACTTACATTAGACAATTGAAAACATTCATAAACAATATAATTTTAAGTTCATTTAAGTATAATGATGCTGATGTTAATAAACTTATAATTGTTGATAATAAACGTTAATGGTTGTTACAAATTTACAATGAAGGAAATTTAATGCTGAAATTAGAATTAACATATATAGTGTTAACTTTTAAATCATTTGGAAGCTTTATTTGTAGAATTCCTTTACTAAAAATGGAAAATTTCTATTTTGCTTATTGCATTTATATTAAGGTTCAGAGAAAGATATTCTTTGACTGTGGAATCATTTAAAATAATAATAAATACATTATTATTTTTAACTGATTCCATATTCAACAAACAACTTTCTCTGAACCTTAATATAAATGCAATAGGCAAAATAAAAAGTTCTATGATATGCTTGTTTGGATAAAGGTTCACAACTGTCAACTGAAGAAATTTTAAGTAACAATAATTTAGATCCTCCATATAAATTAATAATGCATTCTATTAATGGAAGAGTAAATGATTATTTATTAATTTTAAATGAGGATGAAAAAAAACGGTGCCAAAAATGTACAAATATTTAATTTTTGTTATTAAAGATGCTGTATCATCTCAAGGAAGTATTTCCAAATTATATAAGATGATTGCGAATACAGCAGAGAGTCAATTATCTGAACATCAATTATCCAAAAAGTCAGTTATCTGAACCCAGTCTTCCAAAGTTTTGGGGTAGGAAAAATCATAAAGTCTGAATATGTAAACATTATACATATTAACTTGTCTATGTTTTTGAACTTGTAGCCTGCTTGTGCGTGAAAAATATTCTGTATTGTCCACTGGATTTGCTGAATGGTTGAAAAAGTATATTCTCTAAGTGCAGAAAAAAACAAGATTTTATAAGTTTTTATCCAGTTCAATGTATGTTTGATTATCCAAACAGTTTAATTATCTGAACTACCCTTGGTCCCCAATTAGTTAATTGACTTTCTACTGTAGAACTAACTTAGACAGTGGTAACTGGACATCCTTAGTATCAAGTGAAATAAATGATCACTTAGATGATAATAAAGTATTATTATTGAAGTCCATTGGGCTAAGATCCCCATGTTTATATTAGAAAGTATGTTTGTAGAAATATATACATAAAGGTTTTATCACACTGTTTAAAGTTTCAAAATACAGTAAAATTGGTATACTGAAATAGTGGAGATGTAATAAGACCATTAAAGGTGAACAGATTCATATATTCATGGACTGTGATAAGGCTGTTGACTTTTGGATAGATATTAATAACTTTTTGATAGAACTGTGGTCAGATGATTCTAAACTGACTAGGGTAATTATTTTAATAAATGTTCCAGTCCCATTAGTCATTAATAGTAAACAAAACAGTATGTTTTGGTACAGTCTAGCAGTGGATATAAAAGACACTGATAAAAAACTGGAAATCAGATGTACCACCTTTCTTTAAAGAATTTCTATGTTTAGCCACTACTGTTTATAAAAAATAAATAATAAAATTGTGATCACAAAGACTAACACAGAAAGGCTTCACTTCTGTATACAACTGGCTGGCTACCTCCCAGCTATTCCTAAACACTAACAAAATATAACTAATTTTCTTCTCTCCCAAACACCTCACAATAAAGGAATCCTCCACTATCACCTATTCCAAAAATATGAAAGTAGAACTTGTCACACACACCAAACTACTAGGAGTTTGCTTAGATGGAGACCTAAAGTCTGAATTCCAAATAATTCAACATGCATTTAAAAATACACCAAAAAACAAGCACTCGCTATTGGTCAAAATCCTCTCTCTCTAACACTGCAAAATGTCATACCACCACTACCATCATACTACTTATTCTCCGCTGCTCAGCACCAGTACTGACAAACATCCAACTAACTCAACTTCACAAACTTGAGCAGTGCTACAACAAGCATCCAACTAACTCAACTTAACAAACTTGAGCAGTGCTACAACAAACATCCAGCTAACTCAACTTAACAAACTTGAGCAGTGCTATAACAAACATCCAACTAACTCAACTTAACAAACTTGAGTAGTGCTACAACAAACATCCAACTAACTCAACAAACTTGAGCAGCGCTATAACAAACATCCAACTAACTCAACAAACTTGAGCAGTGCTACAACAAAGTCGCAAAACTTACAGCCACCTTCCCCATACAGAGCTCTACTGTTTGACCCTCAGATACCTGACCATGGCTTGAACTACCTCACCAACTCACATACTTCTAGCTCCCTATTATCCATAATCTAATAAACAAAATAAATGACTGTCCATCTCTAGCCAACCTTGTGCAACCATACAGCCTAGAAGCTTGCACTTTTCTGAAAAAAACACCTTCTACAGATATCAAAACTCTGGAATCTATTCCCTCTACTCCCATCAAGTGTCAAAAACCTGGAACTCCATCCCCATAACAGTAAGACAGGACTGATCACTAAAGTCATTTAGACTACAGCTCAAGTCTCACTTAACTCCTGCCTCTACAAATGTGCTACACCAGATTAGCACATCACTCTTTTCAACCCCATCCCAGCCCAACTCCCTCCATCTCCTCCTCCTACTTGAACTGTAACTCATTCTCTTCCTTCCTTTTTTTATACTCCTTCCTGTCTTCTATTTCTCAAATCTAGCTCTATCACCACTATACTGCTTGTAAGACATTATGCTCTATTGAGAACAGCAACAATATGTCTGTCTGTATATTTTATCAAATTTGAAATGCAGTCCTCCCTCTTTTGGAAAATGTTGTAAAAACAGTTGTATATTATTGCCTTTCAAATATTAACATCAATCTCTCTCTATTACTATTGTTTGTACATTGGAGCCTTTCTCCCTGGGCCTACACTGAAAATGGATCCTGTGCTCAGTCGGATTTTCTTGCTAAAAAAAAGCAATAAATAAAAAAATTGAAGAAGTTAAGCTGCTTATATAAATTAGAAACTTTAATTCACAGATATAATAAAAGCTAAATTGAAGACCTGGTTAAACTAAACTGCTTTTTATGTATTATGGTTGATTGTTGTTGAATGTATTAAAATATCTTTCTTTCTTTATATATATTATACATATGTTGAAATCCATCAAAAATTAAAAAAAAAAAATATATATATATATATATATATATATATATATATATATATATATATATATATATAAAACATAGCGTGTGCCTGTGCAGCCATTTCCCAAAACTATAAACAACAAAAGGCTCACATAGTGTACTCCAGGTAATCCAAAAAAGAAAATAAACCAGTGGTCTCAGTAATGTCAAATAAAACACCAGTCCATGAGTAAAGCTTCAAAGCAACTTTATAGTAAAAACCAAAGTGATACAGCTTAACGGTTAAGAGCTTTTGTCCCTCAGTAATTGGGACTTCATCAAAACCATTAAATAAATCAATTAAGAGTTTTTTATAGTTTATTTAGCAGTCATATAATCTCAATCATTTAAAATTTAAAGGAATAGTAACATGAATTTGCTCCTTGACTTAAATAGCCTCTTCATAGGAGAGCTAGGAAGCCTGAGCTAGAGGATGGTGGTGCCGTTCATGAGAAGGAATCCATTCACATCACCATCTTAAATGATAATGAATTATCAGGCTTGGTTTTCTTGAAATTGGTAGAAGAGGCTAACCTGCAGGAACCTTTATCAGATCTCTCCTAAAATTGTGGAAACAAAAGCTGTTGATAAGTGAGAAGGAGCTATATCTTATCTTAGTTCTGTTCTAGTGCAAAACGAACACCCTCATGAGAACACAATGTTTCCGGTGATGTCACTTGAGCAGGAAGTACATGAAATTGCTTCCAGTGGAAAACAGGGTGCTGTGAGAGAGTGCCAGTCTTTTCTTCTAAAGTGTGTCACAAGCAAGACGTGGTGCAAGGAAGATAATGTGCTTTAGAAAATGTTTGACAACCTTACAGTTTATGGAGAAAAAAAAAGAACATGTTTGACAACCACTGCCAATGGCCACTATAATTTTCAGTGTAAATATTTTATCAGATTTTTGTACATAGTAATGGGAAGAATTGTGCTGAACTGAACAAATATTGGGAAACATGTTCTAACCTGTTCTATCAAGGATATTTGTGTATTGATGCATTTACGTAATGAACCTATATTTGACATGCCCCGGGATTCATGAAGCTTGTGCCAGGCACAGGTGTAGCGTAGGTGGTATAATGCCAAATATGGCCATCGAGCGATTCAGGTACAATCCAATTCCATGTGCACTACCGGCGTATGCCAGAACTGCGCAGCCCTCGGCTTAGGTATGCTAATCACCCCATGTGCAGTGTCGCACCATGCAAATGAAGGTATATAGTGATTCATGAAGTGGTGCAGGCATAGCGTAAGCCCATTGAAATGTAAACCAAAAAACAGAGTTTACATTTTCCCAAACAGAAAATCGGAGCTATGGAAGTGGCCCAGACTCATGTATTACAAAGTTAACGTATGCCAATGGCTAAATACACAGCCAATGGCATAAGAAAAGATGCACAACACCTAAAAAACAACATTTAATGTCATGTCCACAGTAACGCAAAGTACAACTGCAGGGCATGTGTGCGCAAACTGGAACACAAAGAAAATATATACAAATGTCATAAAATCGCAATGTAATACAAATCAGGATTTCACCATAATACGCAATGGTATGCATGGTACACCACAACCAAGCTGCGAGGGTTGCTAAGGGTTTGTGACAGTGTTTGGCGTGGTAACTATGAATTAGTAGTCAATGCCATGCAAATGAGGCAGGTAATACTGAATCGCAAACGTCCCACTGGATTAAGGATGTACCATACGGCGCAGTGCTATAACACCGAGGAGTGGCTCAGAGGTATACATGACATCAGCAATGGGGTGTGCCACCATAGCTGTAAGCACATTGGAGCAATGCAAATCTGTCCTGGCTGTTGCTAAGCAAAGCTGCAGGACAGGGGTGGGGAGGTAGGTATAGAATCGTTTAGCTGAGAGCACATATGGTGCCCGAAAACGCATGTGTACGGGGATGAAAACGTGCCCAAAACCCGGTAAGTGGATGCACGCTCCGCAAGCCATAGCAGAAACAGGAAGGTCAGGGGAAGAAAAGAAGGAAATGCCGCAGTAGGGCAATTGGAGTACAACTGAGCAATTAACACCTATTAACTCACAGCGGGCAATCGACTGCAGCTGACAAGTCTGCTTGCAGAAACCTGCAAAACAGGATAGGGGATTCATCGTATTGCAAAGAAAGGAGAACTGTCATAGCAGAGCAAAGCAAACCTTAGTAGACTGGCAATAGAACACATTACGCAAGATAAGCCAGATCTAGGAAAGTACAAATGAAAGCAGGCTGCTGGATGCATGCCAGAAAATGGTAGGTGAAATGTGAAGAAATGTAGAGGGAAGGGCAAGAGGTAATCCACGGCAGCCAAATGTAATTCAACACCAAAGGCACCACAATAGTAGTTCCTGTAGTAAAACACATAAGATACCCTGTAGCTACGATCGTACATACACACCCTATGACATCATCGGTGTTCACAGCACAATAGTATAAAGTGTGAAAGCACCCTGCACACACCTGTGTATTCCCAAACACTGCACCATAGGTGTAAACACATGGAGAACTTTTAAAATGTACATGTTGGGAGCTGCCATAGCTGTAATTCATCACCATGTGTTAGAAACTGACAGTGTTGTGGAAGATGATGCTGACAACCACCGCAGGCCCTGGAGGAGGAAAAGAGTGTTCAGACCAAGGCTAACCTACCAGGGGCTACATGATCTGGAGATAGTAGAGCATTACAGGGTGGACAGGGACATCTTACAGCAAATAGTTGAGCTGTGCCGGCCACGCCTGAGAACCAGAAACAACAGATGGGAACCCATCCCAGTGGACATGAAGGTATGTGTAAGCTTGCGAATACTAGCCACAGGTGCCTTTCAAAGGCCAACTGGAGATATAATAGGGATCTCACAGGCATCAGCATCCAGGGTACTACACCAGTTCCTGGATGCCATGTTACCACATGCCAATGAGCATATATACTTCCCCCGAACTCAGGAGGAGTTGGCCAGCAATATGCGTCACTTCCACCATGTGGCACACTACCCGGACGTACTGGATGCGATAGACTGCACACACATACATATCAAGTCACCACCTGGTGAGCATGGTAGGCGCTACATAAACCACAAGGGATTCCACTCCATCAACTGCCAGGTCATGTGCAATGCCCAGGGCATTATCATGGATGTGTGTGCTGGCAGCCCTGGAAGCCACCATGACTCCCATATCTGGCATGCCTCACAGCTGTATCAGGTATTTGTCAGGGGGGACATCCCACATGGCCACCTTGTGGTGGATGCTGGCTATGCACTGGAGCCGTGGATGATGACTCCCATCAGAAATGTACACACACCCATGCAAGAACACCATAATGAGGTACACGCACAAACCAGAATCATCATAGCGAGTGTGTTTGGGATGCTGAAATCACGGTTCCGTTGCTTGGACACATCTGATGGAGCCTTGCAGTACTCTCCAGGCACGTGTGCCCACATCTTCATAGTATGTGCCATGCTACATAATATGATCCTGCGGAAACAGCTGCAGCAGGGACAAAATGGTGAAGGCCCTCATAGCCCACCGCAATTGCCAAGGCCATCACAGGCACAGAGGGATTCAGACCACGAACGCCCTGTGATAGCCCTAGTAGGCAGACGGAGGCATGCCCAATATGCCTATGCCTTGGCAAAGAGGGAACTAGTATAGCACATACTCTGACAGTGTAGGCCCTTACAGACTGACACACCTCTCCACCTGCACACACAGTAAAACTGATGGCGCACACACACGACCACCTGTAAATTGTAATGTATAGGTGGCCTACTCTGTGAATCCTACATAGGCAGCCCTCAAATATTGTGCAGACAACAGCTATTGGAACAAGGAATGTCAAAACCTGAACAGTACATGCGCCTATCAGCATATGTTGGTACTGTGTATATAGGTTCCTAGGTACATCGGTAGGTACACGCCCGATTGTCAGAGGCCATACACCAAACAAGGCAAACGGTGTCTGCTGTCACCACAACATCGAGTAACCAACTGTCGCTCAGTGGAGCAGAGGCAATCATGGGATCACATGTGTGTAAGCACTGTTCTGCACACACTCTGCACGGATTCCCTGCTGCGTTAATGAGGGGCTCCACATAATGTAATCATGGATGTTGTGTCAAGGCATGGGGTGTACCCATGACAGGTATTCATCACCCCAGCATCCTCCACCTACGGTCGTTTGAAGGTGTAGCACATCATCGTGTGTTGCTCACTGTGATATACATACCCAATGCTGGAGCACATCCAGTAAACATCACATGGACATACCATTAATTGGACTCATCCATATGTAAACTAACTGAGTTACCATGTGAGTGCAGTATGGAGTAACACCCGTAGTATACTCCACATACATAACACCATAACACGTGTACAAATCCCAGATGGACAAGTGGTAAATGCAGTGACTGTCGTGCATGTTCCCAGTCCCATGTCCTGCAAGGGATGTAACGTAATCCCGAAGGCACGAATAATGCATGTCAGATGCAGGTCATCAGATCATGTTTAGCACACGTTAGCGGGAATATGCATTGCCCAGTGCTGGTAAGCGTTGTTTAAATATGACTATATGGATATGCATGAAACAGGGCTAAGCTTTTCTGAATATCGCACAGATCACGGTCAGTGATGTCCAGAACAGGTGAAACCAGCATTATTCACCCCTGTACTAATAGCGCCTGCTCTGAAGGGTAAAACAACTACTGCCAGGAGTAGAACACGCAATCATGTATACAATCACCTAACACTATGGTAGCCAAGATGTACCTACGGCAGGTGTGTAATGTGACAGGTTCAGACACAAACGTGCGGAGTCCAGGAAATAATATACACCGACAAGTACACAATGAAAGGTGTAGTTTGCCTGTCACTTTCCCTGTCAGAGATATATATAAATATATATATATATACATATATACATATATATAATACAGATAGAAAGGATGATAGAGAGATATATGTTGATATATACGGATTTACCGATATCTGCAAATATATAGAAAGGTCAATGACACCACGAGGCTGAAAGACTGAAAGAACACAGTACCGGAACACTAGAACCGCAAGTAATATTATCACGATATGAAGGGACATTTAGTTACAGCTGCCGGTGTTGCGGTCCACATAGGTACTGTGTTCAACTGTGTTTGTGATTGCCGTAGTCTGTGTATGTGTGTGTTGAGGGTGCTGTGTGCGTTTCCGTGTGACTGTAATGTGCGTGTGTGTGTCTGCATCGTGTGTCTGTTAGTGCCAACTCAGAGGTAGATCATTACAGTAGGTGTGGTTATAGCTAGCCGTAGGCATACGGTTACACCTGTCCCACAGTAGGAGGGACAGCCCCTCCCTGGGCAGTTGTGTCCTGACATAAAACATTACAAAGGGCAACTGTCCGAGATTATAGGACATTATTATGTCCCATATATTATGTAATAGTTGCATTTAATAGTTATGCCTCTATGTAAGAAACGTAAATGTTACATGCAATATGATAAGTAGTCAAAGTCCTACAACAATAAGTATGTATTGAGGATAAAAGTATGTGCTATCCTGTGTACTGACCATGGGTATGTGTCGGCCTGTAAACACCGATGTGTGTCCTGCAAGTGTCCCACAATGGCCATTTGAAAAGGTGGCAACCCATGCCAAAGAGGTTCAATTACCAACACAACTGCAATGACTGCAAATATCTGGGACAGAAATACACGGGGCAGCTGTCATTTAGTAACATCCCTTTACATATCACTGTAATTCCAAAAGTATGGAAGTATCAACCTCACCTGCATACTATATAGACACCAATTAACAATGGCCCAATGTATAATCCCGTAACAAAAGTCTACTAACTGATAGCTCTTTAATTAGGGAAGGAGCCCACACACATATATGGAATATGTAGAAATGCAAGCCCCACAAACCTGTATATGCTATGTACACCTACCTACATCCCCCACACACGAAACTATAGCAATACAGACTATACTTACAGCACAAACATCCAGTCAGTCAATTACATCTGCAGTAGCGTTAACATACCTTGTGAGGGACACATGTAAAGGCGCCATGTGAAATCGTAGCCGTCGTATAATGGAACAAGCAGCGATGTTACAGGTTTTGTTTGCAATAGTCCCTTATCAGACGGTGGGGATGACAGGTATGCTCACATGTAGAACCACATACTCTAGCCATCACACACAATCCACAGGGGACATGAATCCAAACTATACGTGTCTCTACACATAGCAGTTGCAATTACATACAACAAAACACAATACAGGCCGTCTCCCCGAAGGTATGGCAAATGGGCAATGCCCAAGTGGAGAATTCAATTATACCCCACTGTTGCCATGTAATTGGCAAATGGAGTAGCTGCACAGCTGATGTACAAGTAATAAGTCACTCAGGAACACCAATTGGCGGCAGGAAACCGCATGCTACAGGTATCGATGTATATAAGGATGACTTGCCAGACATTCAAACCATTTGCTCATACCGTAGAACTGTTTAAACAGTGTAAGAGAGATAGTTACGAAAGTCCGGAATGATAACAAGTTATGTTCATAGGTTCATAGGTTCATAGGTTCATACTAGGCTATCTGCCCGAGGGCATTTACAAGCCTAGCCCATAGTTTTGTGGCTTACGCCACCCCTTTAGTATGGGGAACTATACCCATTATTTTGCTGTGCCTCTGTTGAGCAGTGACACTGAGGTAATCCCTGGGGTATATCTGCGATCTCCCATCCATTGGTCAAGATTTCTCTTGAACAAGGCCAGCGAGGTGCTCTGCCTCACATATACTGGGATTTTATTCCACAGCATAGGGAGTCTTTGGGTGATGAATCTATCCCTCCAGCTCCTATTAATAGCCGTGTCGAGGTTTAAGTCTCCCACCCTTGTGGCTCTGACGGATCTAGATTTTTTGAGGTGAAGCATATTCATCAAATCTGGGTTTGACATGGCCTTGTATGTTAGGCAAAGGTCACCTCTGAGCAGCGGTGGCGACTGAATAGAGCTGGAGTTCTTTCAGTCGGGCAGCATAGGACAGATGTTTGAGACCCTTTATCCTTTTGGTGAGGAACTTTTGTGGCCTCTCCAGCTGCTGCAAGTGTCGGGTCAGATACATTCTGAATGGGGCATTGTACTCAATCATTGGTCTGATGAGTGATGAGTATAGGGAGACTATGACCTCCCTTGATCTAGATGAGAATCCCTTCATGATAAGGTGGGCAATGTAGAAGGTCTTCCTAACTACTTTAGCTACATGGGTGTCGAATGACAGGCTACTATCAACCTGGGTCCCCAGGTCCCTGATAACTTCTTCTATGCTCAGTGGATTGCCACCTATTTGGTAGCTAGGGGTAACCTTGTTTTTCCGAAGGGTATGACTATGCATTTTTGGCATTTAACTTTAGGCCATGGCTCTGGCACCAGTTATCCGTTTCTGTGAGACCCTTCTGAAGGATATCTGTGTCAGATGTGTTTTCTACTATGGCGCCCAGTTTGCAGTCATCTGCAAACTTTGTCAGCCATAACCCTCCTGTGTTTGCTTGTACTGGAAAAGTAGATGCCAAACAAGAGTGGGCCCAGGACTGAGCCCTGTGGTACACCACTTGTGACAGGCTTTGAGTCTGACATGGCGCCAGCAACTCTGACCCTGTGGGTTCTGTCACTCAGCCAGTTTGCAACCCATCTTGTGATGTATGGGTTAACATTTAAGCTGATGAGTTTTCAATGATACCCGAGTGGGGTATTGTATCGAAGGCCTTCGCCAGATCGAGGTAGGCTGTATGGACTGCCTTTCCCTCATCAATGGCTTTGGTGACTGTTTCAAAAAGTCAACCAAGTTTAGAAGGCATGATCTGCCTTTGACAAAGCCAAACTGGGATGGATCCAAAGTCTGCAAATTCCCTATGTCTTTATTTATGAGGTCCATTATGATCCTCTCCATGGCTTTGCAGATAAGGCTTGTCAAGCTAATGGGCGGTAATTTCCAGGGTCGGTGGAGGCACCGCCTTTGTGAAGTGGGACCACAGTTGCAGTGTGCCACTCCTGGGTGCGTATCCAGAGGTAAGACTATGATTAAACAGCTGTCCTAGCTGTGGGTTTAATTCCTCGTTGAGTTCGTGGAGCACACAGCCGGGACACCATCAGGTCCCATGGATGCTGTGTTTTTGCTTTGGAGAGCAGTTCTCACTTGGGTGTTGGAGATGTTTGGGGACTGCAATCGCTTGGTATAGATATCTCTCCTTTTGGGGAGGGGAGAAGTTTGCACTGAACCTGTCAGCCAGTATGTTGGCAATGTCTGTAGGATCAGTAATCTTCACATCATTTTGAACTAGTTCTGAGCATATCTGGGAGGTTCCTCCCAGGTTTCTAACATAGCTAAAGAAGGCCTTATGATTGTCTTTGAGTCTTTAGCTATTTTTCTCTCAAAATTTGCTTTGGATGATTTTATGAGAGCTCTTAGTTTTTACTTATAGTGATCAAGGGTGTCTTACCTTTTAAGGATTTTGCTCTATCTTGTAGTAGCTTCCTCCTTTTGTTGTAGAGTTTGTTTATGGCTGGGGTCCACCAGACTGGACGCTTGCCTTTGGTACAAAGTGTCTTTGTTTTGCTTGGGATTGCCTTATCCATGCAGTCCTGCAGGTGCTGGTAGAAGGCATTTTTTAGTGATTCAGCGGCTTGAGTACTGTTTTCGCGCTCGGGGCCTTAAAGGAGACCACACTAGTCTTTAGAAGTGTGAAGTCGGCTTCGAGAAGTTCTTTACTGTGGTCTTTTTATTTCAGGTGGGGTGGGATGAGGACCTCCAGCGAGATTAGTTTGTGATCTGATCTCACCAGTGAGGGGTATACTTCCGGTGTTGAACATTGTGCTCCCATGTTCGTGATGATGAGATCAAGTATGTTTTCTCCTCTTGTGGGGATGGTGACTAGTTGTTCCATGGCATTTGAGTTTATGAATTTCAGGAACTTTTGGGCTAGGGTGTTTGGGCTTGAGTAGTGTTCCCAGTCTATATTAGGGTAATTGAAGTCACCTAGTATGATGGTGTTTGGTGATACATTTATCCCCTCTAGTGTTTTCAGGAAGGCCATGTGAGGTTCCTGAGTTTGTGAGGGTGGCCTGTAACATGATACAATTTGCAGAGCAGTCTTGCCTATGGTTAATTGCACCTGGATGGTCTCCGATGCATCATGCATTGCCACCAGTCTTGAGGTGTGGGTGTCTTTGATGAATATGGATACCCCCCCTCCTTTCTTGGTATTGTCCGGATTTTGGGGCGGAGCATGATAAGAGGTAAAACCTGATAGTGCTGGGGTGCTCTCAGGAGCCTTGAACCAGGTTTCTGTCACTGCACAGACATCGATGTTCTCCATACTGAGAAGGGCCTCGAGTGCGTGCATTTTGAGATTTAGACTTCTGGCATTGAGCAGCATTACCCTTAGTTTTTTTCCTTTTTGTGTTCTAGGGTGGTAGGTTTAGAATTTGTGCCTTGCCTAAAAAAGGCACTATGGGGTGGCAAGAGCCTTTGCCAATATCCGAATCCCAGGGTGACAGGTGCAAGCCGTCCTCATGAAGCAGCGTGGCTTGTCCAGCATATCATCCCAGGCAGACAGACATTGGATCCCCTTTGAATGACACCAGAGTTTAAGCCAATTGTTAAAGCTGATCATCTTATCTCTGTATTGTGGCATCATTCTTGGTGAAGGTAGGATACTGCTCAAGGTCAGGGTCATACCTGCCTGGGCTACATAATCAGAGAGCTCCTCAATGTCTCTTTTCATGTAGTCCAAGGAGGTACGTCTCAGGTCGTTTACACCAGCGTGGACAATGACTGAGTCGTATTTGTACCTGCTGTTGAGAGACCTGAGTGCTTGCGTTATGTGGCGGATTCTAGCACCCGACAGGCAGCTTACTGTGACCTTCTCCTTACTCAGTCTGGTGAGCGGGACGTCAGTGTGTCTGACTATGGAGTCACCAATGACTAGTGTGTCTGGCATTGTGTTTGGCCTTAAGGGCTGTGACTGTTTGACACTCTGACACTCGGTATGTAAGTGTATGTATAGCCTGTTTTGTATTAATTATGTTAGTGTATGTATAGCCTGTTTTGTATTAATTAAAAGTGTCTGTAATGCATAAAGTGGGAAAAGGTATTATGTAGTGATGTCTTGCTGAGCATAGTAATGCTTGTAGAAATTGTGTGTCCTGCAGTAGGCCACAAGGTAAACATCACAGACACCACAAGGGATGCTACATGAGGGCTTTAAACAGAACAATTCCATAACACCCGCCGTCAGTGGTAGGTTATGTCCAACAAGTACGTACCATAGCAGGGGATAGTATATGTTGATATACTGTCACAGTAGGCATGTGTATGGGCATATAACGACAATGACATGTCTAAGGTGGTCCCGCTGTGCAAGTTTGCTTTGCATTATGGGATACTATGTAAAATATGTGTAATGTACAGTATTGTAGGTAGATATGTCAGATATTCTACACAGTATAACAGGCATATCATGCATACCAAAGGTATTGTCTATTGGCATGTACAATGTACAATAACAGGATACATATGGATTGTAGTCACAGGACACTGTAATAGCATGATAGCTAATCTAAATGGAAGGGCTACTCAATTAACCATGCACAAAGGACATGTAATAGCTTCACAGGTTCATAGTGGGGTACTATGCAGTCTGGCAAGTCTATGTGTAAGCACAACTACAGTGTTCACACCAGTGGCACCTCTCTAGGGTAGTGTCCTGTCTGTGAACAGCAGAGCCATGTGTTACCTGCACCTCTGCACAGTACAGCCACTGCAGTGATCCCTGGCGTACATGTGTCTCCCATCCACCAAGTGAGGTATCATATGAACAGTGCTACTGAGTGTCCCTGCATGATGTACATAGGAATCATGTTCCAAAGTATGGTGAGTGTCTGGTTTGGGAATGTAACCCTCAAGCACATCCTACTCATCGTTGCATGTGTGCACATATCCATGAGCATGTTGCTCACAGTGGTTTTTGCTTATGTCACTTATGTGGAGTATATCCATGAATATTGTTGTGGACATGGGCCCTGTCTGTTCAGCAGAGGTCACCCCTGAGTATGTAGTATGCAAATGTGTACAGACATGGTGTCCATAGTTCTGCCACATACTTCAACAGTCGGAGCTCAATAAATGTCATGACAAGTTAATGTTGTGGTATGTAAAGCCATAGCTGTTGTGTAAGGTACACCCTAAATGGGGTGTTGTACCCTTGAATGTGTGTATACGTCTGGAGTTCAGAGCTACAATAGATGCCTATGTTCCAGCTACAAACCCAGTACAGATAAGTGTGGCCACGTAGAAGGATATCCATACCACAGTGGCAATATGGTTATCAAAGGAGTGGCTATGACATATGTGTGTACTACGATCACGTACAATGTGACATGTATGTAGGGGACTACCACCTATGTGATAGTCAGTGAGTGAATGGTGTAATGCAAAGGGGATGTTCATGCACCTTGTGTCATGCAGCTTGAGGCCATGATATTGATATCAGGTATCCATCACAGTGACACCCTTATGGAGGGAGTCAGTATCAGCTGGTGGATCAATCATGGTGCTTTGTATGCAGTTGTCTGTAAAGCTAGGCAGGGAAAGTCCCTCTGTGCTAGCCTGTACTTCAGGGAAGCATATACCAAACATGAAGGGCCCTATGACTGAGGACTGTGGTACGCCAAGTGTAACTGAAATACAGTAGGTATTATGGTATGCTACCCTCATTGTCTGTGTCCTGTCTGTGAGCCACTTTGCATAACATCCTGAGACATAGGACTCGATGTGCAGGTGGATGTGTATGTTGTCAATACCAGAATGGAGAACGGTGCTGAAAGGCAATGAGAGGACAATGTAGGCTGTGTGGACCCCCTTACCGTCATCAACTACCCTGGTAACTGTATGAAAGGAGTCCACCAGGTGTAGGAGCCATGCTCTGGCCCTAACAAGTCCAACCTGGGTGGCATCAAAGGACCGGAGCCCACCAATGTCTCTGTGAATGACTTCCATAATGATGTGCCCCATAGCCTTGCAGAACAGTCCAGTCAGGTGTGTAGGGCAATAGTCCCCCTCATGCATTGTGGCGCCACCTGTGTGGAGTGTGATAACTGTTGCTGTGTGCCATTCAGGGGCCACAATGTCTGATACAAGGCTATTACTGAATATGGTGGCCAAGTGGGGAGACAAGTCATTCAGAGGTTTGTGTAAATCACAGCCTGGGATGTTGGACGGTCACATGGGGCCAGTGTTCCAGGCCATATAGAGTGCAGGTTAGTACTGTGTAGGTGTGACCGCAGGGACACCGCAATGTTCCTGCATGGATTGTGGCCTTGTAGGGAGTGAGAGGGTGTAATGTTAGCACTGAACCCATCCGCCAGCATGTTGCCAACATCACCTGGTTCTGTAATGTTCCTGAGTAACTGCTTTATGTCAGAGCAGATGTGGGTATTGCCATTGACTACTGACACACCTCCATAATGCCTTGTGGTACACCCTGGAATGTGTCGCAGTAATGTTTACATAGCTTGTTTTGGAGTATGTGATGAGGGATCCTGTAGCCCTACTGAGGCTGACCAGTGAGCTACCCCACCCATGGGATTGTACTCCACTTTGCAACAGCCTCCACCTGTTGTTGTAAATTATGTCCATGGAACTGGATCCCCAGAGTGGCGTCCATTATCTGGTGGGTACCATCATGGCACTGTGTGGAATAGCATGATCCATGCCGTCGTGTAAGTGCTAATGAAGTCCACTGGGGTATATTTCAGCGTTTGTATGTGTATTGTCCATCTGCACGGGTGTCATGACGTTAACTACTGCTGTCATAAGACGTCTATAGTAGGCGTTGTAGTACTCTTGTATTGTGTATGCCATGAAGGGTGTGGTGCCCGGATGTGGATAACAAGGGTGATTAGCATATGTTCGGAATCCACCAATGAGGGGATAACACCAGGTGTGGAACACCAGTCACATGTTGGTAGTGTCCATGTCGAGGATATTTTTGGTCTTGGAGGTGTTGTGTATGGGTTGATCCAGCCGAGTGGAGGTTATGAATCCCGGACGGCATTGGCCTAATGTGTCAGTACATGAGTGGCTATCCCAGTTAAGTGTGGGGTAGTGTCAGTCTCACATCAGTAGTACCTGTCTGAGCCCTGCTGTCCAGTACACCAAGAAATGAGGTCTGGTAACCGTGGGGTATGTTGTTGAATCCATAGCTTGTTACAATGTGTATAACAGTTCTGGCCACAGTTAGTTGCACGTGGAGCACCTCTGATGCATTGTGCTAAGTAACTAGCCAGGATGTGTGTACAACGTAGTAGAATATGGGAACATCTCAGCCGTGGGTGTGTCTGTCCAGGTTACATGACTGAAAGGTATGGTCTGTGTATAACCTGTCATTGCAGGTGTGCTCTGCAGAGCCTAGAGGCAGGTCCCAGTCACTGCAGAGATATTGAAGTGGTCCATTATAAGGAGTGTCTTGCCTGCGTGCGTCAGAGATGAAGATGTCAAACATTGCGTCACATGACCCCATGTTTTGCTTGCCTGTTCCTGTTCTGGTGGTGAATGTTATTGGAAACTGTGCAAGACAGGCAGTATAGAAGGAGCAAGAGCCTTACATGTTATCTGTACTCCCAGGGTTAACAGGTGCAGGTCATCTGTGTCAAAGTATCGTGTTTTGTTGACCATGTCAGTCAAAGCGGACAGATAACAGATGCCTGTGGAATGACAGCAGAAGCATAGGCAATTGTTGAAGTGACACAGTCAGTCATTGTACAGTGGTATCAGGTCCGGATGAATGCATAATGCTCCCCAGGGCTTGGCCCATACCTTCAGGCCTACAAGACCGGTGAGCTATTGCATGTCCCTGCACACGTAGTCTGTGAAGTTCCATCTCAAGGCAGTCACACTAACATGGAGAATGACAGTCAAATTGTACCTGGTGAGGTGTGGCATGGGTGCATAGGTTATGTTGCAGAACCAGTTACCCGACAGCAAGATGTAAGTGACTATCACCTTGTGTAGCCTGCTGAGTGAAACATCAGTGTGACCGCCTACAGAGTCACCTATGACAGGTGTGTTGTGTATGTTATAACACCCTATTGGCTGTATGTGATGGGCACACATGAGTCTGTGGGCTATAAGTTATTGTTGTTGTGTTTGTTGATGGGGCTACCTTTGGTGCCTACATAGAGTATGGAGAGGTACTGCACAAGTTGTACTCATATGTGTGGCCTGTGGTGGTGGAGATCTTGTGAGACTATGTGATGAGTGGGGTTTGTTGCGAATGTTACACATCCCCACATGATTGTCAGGTGCAGTCAGGGTTGGTGACAGCATTACCCCCAGCAGGGCTGCATATGTGCATCTCCCACAGGTTGTAGTGTCGTATGTTTGGAGGTGAGCATTGACTGTGTACATGAGACAATTGCTCTATTGCCACATGTAGAACATATTCATCATATAGACAGGTAATAGCACTGGTACGTGATAGTTGGACATGTCTGTATATACAACCATGTCTCACAAGATATGTGAGTTACGTGTGTACAACAGCTGTTGTACTGTAAGCAAGCTGGAAATGTAAGGACAGACAGTGTACTTGTGAGAAATGGTATGGAATGGGTGCTATATTAATTGGTAGCTCATGAAGGGCTCACAAGTTCTGAACAAGTGCTGAGCATGAAAATACAATACAGATAGGGTGTTGGATAATATCAACCCACAAGTGGTGACGACAGTCATAATTGGTGGCATCACACTATAACCCTGCTGAGTATGGTCTGCAAGTCCTTGAACCATTATCAATGTAGATGTTAGCAGTACAGATGTACATGACAGTACGGATGTTTGACTACATATACTTTCGTATGTCACAGGAGTGTTCTACCAGTGGGCTTTTGACAGAATCAACACTACAAAAGGTGCCAGAGTGACATGTGCATATCACACCAGTGCCAGCTACAGTAAAACAGGGTTAATGTGTTGTACTCCACCCTCATTATAGCCCATACCATACAGACAAATGTGAGGCATCTGTGTATGCAAGAATGTGAATGGCCATGACCTATGAGCAATAGCTGTCTCAGTGTTGTGAACAACATACAGAATGGGCTTTGTGGGTGAGGTGTGTGACATATGTGCACTTTTTGACAGATGATATCAGCATTGTCACCGCTAGGTGAATATCTCTGTACCCATTAACTACCACCTAGGCTGCGGTCAACACTATGGACACTGTGTAAGGGATGGTGCTGTGCAGTTCACCTCCCTGAGTTGGTGACATCTCCAGGCCCCTTAGGTAGTCATACGAGGTACCCATGTCATGACAGGGTGCCATCCATGAGCATGGAGACCATTGGACAGGCATACACAGCACTCGGGTGACCAATATTGGATCACATATCACCTTTAAGGGGTATTGGCCATGCGTGGATGGGCGATACCAGCCTTCACAATCCTCACCTCCACTATGCAGCATGCTGTCTACCTTGCATAAAGACATGTGCTGCACTATGATGTTGGACATGCTACATGTCCATATCCTGATCTGAAAGACATACGTCATGGACAGCCACCATTCTACTACTTGGATCGCCACATGCTGGACAGATCCCTGTGCCATACATGTGACATACTCCCGCCATACCATGCAACCCTGTCCATCAAAGCTGCACATGTCATCTCTGTCATACATGGTGTGATGGCCGCATGGTAGATGTAGTATCAACTGTCTGGATCAGTAATGTGGCACTGATGCACCTCGCAGAGGCAAAATGGCTGTCGGATACAGCTAGGAAACCTTGCCCATACATGCTATAGTTGATAACCATCCCTGCGAATGATGTCCGACTAGCCATTGTCCCATGTCTATGACATGTGCAACACAGGCGATCCGTGGCAGGATGTTGACCAGCTGTACAGTGCCATGTAGATGTATATGGCAAAACACATGCATGTAAAGGTTTCCATGCATATGGTTGCATTGTCACTGCTCAAGTCCATTAAGGCAGTGTATGTGTTGATATGTGACATATACACAGCATCAAGGTCAACAGCATTACCATGGACACATCCAGGCATGTGCTGTTAGGTAAGAACATCAGTGCAGGCAAACAGACATGCCCATATCAAGACAGCATTCACATGGAGTATGAACAATGTAATGAGGTGACACACATATATGGTGATGATATCCAATGCATAACAGGGTGTTACATGTGTGTGACACAAACATGTCAGTCATGTCAGTGTCATGATGATTTGCAAAGATAACTGTGCAGATGTACTAGATTTACTAGAAATGTATGTGCAGCAGTATCTCTGTACATCTCTGATACTGTGACCTGTCACCATCATTATGTCTTACAGATAATGCCTCGTACATGCCTGCCTGCCAACATACAGCCGCCAGGAGGATGATGTCTTCATCCCATACCTCCATGAGAACTATGAGGTGTTGTTCAGCCATGTGCCACAGCATGCCCAGCAGCGTGACAAGCTGTGGCAGGATCTTTGCAGGAGGGTGAATGATGTGGGTGACCATATCCACACCTACCAGCAGGTGCGCAGACACTGCACAGACTTGATATGACATGCAAAACAGAGTACCACTGAAATCGCCAGGGAACAAGGTGGAACAGGTGGTGGGCCACCAACCCAGCCCCCACTCACAAACACCGAGGAGCTACTGGCCAGTCTGGGGACACCCTCAGAACAGCATCCACAAACACTAGCTGCCATCGTGGAGGTGGGTGTCTCCCAACCAATGAGCCTGGAGTTGCCTGGTAAGTCAGTACTACACATATGGCTATTATATCCCATTTAGTTGCATGTGTCACTGTACATTATGTAATGTAACATCATATGCAAGGTATGTTTACACACATGCTGCATACTACAGTATGCTACCCTGTGTATGCACACATGTGCATACTATATGCTATTGTACAGGCGAATGTGTTAACATGCACAGTGCACCCTGTGGCTGTCATACAGTCATGGATAATGTTCAAACTGCTGTGTCACCCCTATACAGGTACCTCTGGAGTGCTGCACAGACATCAGTCTGTTGCAGGTGAGACTGTCATCAGTATCAGGCATGTTAAAGCATAGATCTATTCGCCATGTGGCCAGTTAACACTTGTACACTTGATGTTCGGTCCAGTCACGATATACAGGTCGCATCACCCATCATTCACACTGGCAACCCATGTGCAATATATACAAATGAAATGATACACCGACATGAAACCACAGTATTTGTCATTGCTACATGTGTGGACAGCTGTGCATACTATGGTGGAGGTGTTGTACAATGTAGGCATATGTACTATACATTGGAACAACACGTGTGGTACACAAACAGTACCACACAGTCAGATGTGATATGGGCAGCCCACAGGAGTCAGTTATATGCCCCTGCAATGGGTGCACACATTGTGATGTGCCATCTGACATGTCCCAGACATGTAGTGTTCTGGCTGCAGTATTGTCACACTATCCCATAACCCATACCCCACATACCAAACATAAAACCCGTTGTCTGCATAGTCCTGTGGATGGTGACATATCTGACATCTATGGGTGTATGTCATATGGGACAACACAGACATGTAAGATTGATGGCCATCACACACATTTGGCCAACACATGTGCACACATGGCCATGGGGGATGGCCTGAGACACGTAGCCACACAGTAGATGTGATGTGTATACACCCTGTTGCACGTTGTCCACACATTGTCCAATTATAGCCTTAGTTGACTGATTATACAGTTGATGTGGTACACTGGACATCCTAAAAGCCTGTGCACAGCTAGTGGAGGTGTCACTGAAGTCTACCATATAAGATGTGTTGAATATGACGACTGTATCATAGCATGACAGTAGTCACCTGTACAGCTTCCACAGACATTGACACCGCATCAGGCCACAGATACTGTACATTTCCCTTGCTGCTGTAGGACATCACTGTTAGCTGTGCACCTTGTGTGTGTGGTACATCAATGTCATGTGGGACATGATGAATTGACAAGTCTGCTATGTGTGGATATGGTTGCCAGGCAGCTAAGACTCTGTAGTAGTTGTGCAGGGGTGTCATCTGTAGGTCCTCCAGTGACCTGTCACATGACACAGCATGGTTTGGTGTGTATACACCTCAGCATCGTGGGTCACAATCCACAGTTATGTCATGTGTATGCATGCAGTTATGGCTATGCAGTGTGTACATATTATGCACTGTATAGCAATATAGATGCCTCATGATGCCATACAATGGCACAGTGTCTGTACTTCACACTGTATAGCAATGTAGATGGCTCACACTACCCTTCCATGCTCATGCACATTTGCTAAACATGCATTCTATCTGTAGGGCATATAGACAACACCGCAATTTGATGCCCATTACAACGCTGTACATGTGTCAGGACACCATTGTGTCAGACATGTATGCATGTTAATGCACACGTCAGCAGATTACATGTCAAGGTCAAGTCAGCCATGTGTACTGTTATCCTGTTCTGGTCCACATGGTGTATCACGGGGATGCATGCATACTACCATGATTGTGTGAACTGCATGGCTACTGATATGACACCTGCTTGCTGTAGTGTGCACCCCAGGGAGGTATGCTAACTAACACTATTAATGTCTCAGCTGCATGCCGTCTGCTGTATCACAGGCATGCTGCATGCCGTCTGTCAAATCACATGCATGGTGTGTCTGTGTGTGTCTGTGTGTGTGTCTGTGTGTGTCTGCATGTGTGTCTGTGTGTGTGTGTGTGTATTGTAATTTAGAGTCTTTCTTTGCATTCATGGGTGATGTAGGTGAGTTACCCTCCTGCGGTCCATCTGATGTTAGTGTCCCCACAAATACTAGCAGTGATGAACATATGCATGAGGTACAGGCAGGGATGTTGGGGGCTGAATCTGTGCCAGTGGTTGCCATCCCAGCTATGTCCCCCTCTTCCCCGCACACAGTTCTGCTGCCAACACATACCGCATCACCAGTGGCCATAGAGGAAGGACAGTCAGCGTCTGTTAGCGTGGAACAGGAACGTGTGGTGGCTACAGAAGGTGTGTCTCCACACCAAGGTGTCAGTGTAATGACTGCAGATGTGCCACACAGGCATGTGGCTGGTGCTGCTCATAGGAGGACCTCTGGCAGACATGCACCTGCAGGACAGAGCGCAACAGCTGGTATCACCAGACGCATGTTCCATACTGTAATGGCAGCACAGGCATGTGCTGAACGGCAGAACAGAGAAGGGCAGAGGCTGCAGAGGGCTGCTATCCGTACCCTAAATGACAACATCCAGGCATTGGCAAATGCTCAACAGCAGATTGCTGATGTTCTGGACAGGCGATTGGGTGACATGGTCGGAATCCTTGACAGTGGCATGGCAATCCGCGAGTGTGAGCTGTCTGTGCTGGAATATCTGGTAGGAGTGAGGCATAGGCCACGTGGATGTAGGCCAGCTACACCACCTAGTGCAGGTCAACGTGAGCGTACCACCTCACATGCCTACTCCCATAGTGCCGGTAGCAGTAGCAGTGCAGCTGGTGCTGCACTGTCCACAACAGGACACAGCAGGCCACTTGGACGTGGCCCTGGACATTCCCAGCGGGGACATGGTTCCAGTGGACATGTGTCATTGGACAGTAGCCAATCTGTACCTCTGCCTGGTAGTGCCCGTGCAACCCCTGGCAGGCACAGGTCATGTGGCCATGGCCGGACACAGTGAGCTGTGCAACCTGGTCTGTACAATCTGGAGCTGTCAATAATACCCCTGTGTAGGCCTCACAAAAGGCAGAACTGTGTGCACACATAATACATGCACACAACAAACACATCTGTAGGGCACCACAACACCCACATGCATACTGAACAGACATTTCCAATCATATCACAGGCCCTTACCCACACACATGATGTCATCCATTGGTGCAGCCTATGCCCCTGGCAAACATTATCACCCTGTGGATATGATAAAGCCTGTGCTGCATCCCTGTCATCCACATCATTGGTGCAGGGACATGCTCAAATGGTCTGATGCGCAGGGTGAATAGAATAGTGAGAGAAGTGTATATTACATTAGTTGTGTAAGAATAGTGAGAGAAGTGTATATTACATTAGTTGTGTATGAATAGTGAGAGAAGTGTATATTACATTAGTTGTGTACTGGTAACACGCACCAGACATACCATGTAGTATAGGTTTAGCGTGCATTGTTATATGTTCACAGTATATGTCTCGGTAACAACAGTAACAGCATGTTGGTAATGATGCCCTGGTTCCCTCCTTATGGTCAACTTGCATGTGCCTACAGGTAGCAGTGTTTGCAGTCTCCCATGTGTAACTGTGGAGTACTCACAAGCATATATGGCAATGTCAGCATGCTATATGTAGCCTCAACCTGACTGTTGGAAAGGCTAACATACCACAGATGTCCACACATATACTGATCCAGAAGCATGTGGGCAGTTTAATAGGCTACATTGGCTAGAGACATGACATCCATACCAGGTCACATCACAGGTATGTTGACATGGTGCAGGGGTGTACACAGCGGTCTGGCCAATGATAATGTTAGAGGCCACTTGATAGCATGAGGCCTCATTGTGTAGCAGTAATACCCTGTCACATTGCAGGAACATGCCCACACTCACAGGGTCAACAACACTATAACACACACCCCATAGTGTTGAGGTGAGGACCCCTGCCTATGTGGTCATCACCCTCACAGTACTGTGCACCCACACAACACGACACAGAGAAAGAACATGTACAGGTAGCCAGTACAGCTGAGACCGATGGCATCAACAGGGTAGTAGACTGCATCACTATGAGGGGTTAGGGATCCTGTGTGTTCTGTATGGTAGCATACACCCTCACTCCATGTACCAGACAGCCATAATTACATATACACACACACACTGTGGAGACCACAAATGTCATACACATACGGATAGCTGATGTGTGTGATACACACACCACCCCTGCCTACATCATGCTTTCCACACTGCAGTATGTACATATCTCTACAACAGTGTACAGAGGTGTGTAACAATTGGGATGTATTCCCCACCATATGTGGCATATATGGTCACACATGCAAACACACATGGCAGTACTGTGAATGATACACCTGCTATATGATGATACGTCTGACAGACATGCAGCAGTATTGGCCACATTATGTGTACCAACGCTACGTCCAGCAATTGTGCTGCTATATGCACACAGGAGGATGTAAGTGTTACAGGTGTCAAGTGACGTACAGTCAGTAACACCTGACCGCTGTGTAGGTTTTATGTCTTCACAGTCAAGTAACAGTAACATAGCATACTGTTTGCACATGTAATGGTAGGATGGCATGTGACACACCTGTGAGCCGTCCCCGGCAAACATCCATCTGCACAGGTGGATCACCACTTTATGTACACACATCCATCCATACCTGATGTACATCCTACTGTACTGCCAGTATGTCACCATATACAGGTGTCAATGATGGGGCTGCATTGCAACTGCATGTTGTAGTTAGGCACAGATGAGTTACATACATCAGCTACTGCACATGCATGGTAGCTGCATGCACACTACAAATTGTACATGTGTGTTGGTCCTACATACCTGTCATGTAGCCATGTTTGTATGCATTGCAATTGGTGGACATGTGTGATGACATACATAACACATGGACTGTTGTATGATATGATGGGTGTCATGGGTAACTAGTACAGAGGGAATGTGTCCTCAGTCAACACTGCTACCTCATGTACTGTTAGCATTCAACAGCCATGGACCCACCTTCCATTTGCGTGTGTGAGATTGCTGTAGCCACTTGTCTGCATGGAGGACAGGAAAGCTATGCTATGTACATATGTGTTGTGTGTGTGGTCCATGCACATATCCACTGCGATTACATGTATGTCATATCCAAACATGTGTGTTCTTTGGTGTACAGCGACAGTCATCTGTCACAGCTGTGTAAGACCCAGGGCCCCTGGTATGTGTAGAGCTGACCTGGTTATTACAGTGGTATCATTGCAATGCATAACACATGATGGAACCCTGTCAGTACATGTATAGTCTGCATGGTTGCTGTAGACCTATGTGCAGTCCACTGGTCATGAGTCACACAGTGTTGTGGTAATGTATGGCTGTGTATTGCTGGTCCAATGTCATGGTGATGTCTGAGGACTACATTGTAGACTGCCATGTGTACCTCTGTGATCTGCACCTGAGACATCTGTGATGGCTCCTTAGTGTGTACTGGTCAGTACATGTGAGTGGCCTTCATGTACGTGGGGACAGTAACACCATACTGTGCCCATCCATGTTTAGAATCCATGTGCATGCAAGATGCCCCATACTGTGCCCATCCATGTTTAGAATCCATGTGCATGCAAGATGCCCCTTTGCAACTGCTAAGTGTGTGAGCATGCTCAGTATGCCGTTGTGTAGATGGGCACACAGTACATTCCAAACTGCACCCTTCCATGTTTAGAATCTGTGTGCATGCAAGACGGCCCTTTGCAACTGCTAAGTGTGTGAGCATGCCCAGTACGCCGTTGTGTAGATGGGCACATAGTACATTCCAAACAGCACCCTTCTGTGTTTAGAATCTGTGTGCATGCAAGATGGCACTTTGCAACTGCTAAGTATGTGAGCATGCCCAGTATGCCATTGTGTAGATGGACACACAGTACATTCCAAACTCACCCTTCTGTGTTTAGAATCCGTGTGCATGCAAGACGGCCCTTTGCAACTGCTAAGTGTGTGAGCATGCCCTGAACACCGTTGTGTAGATGGACACACAGTACATTTCAAACGGACGTGTGATACTAAGCGTGTGGACATGCCCAGTGACACCTTGTGTCGGTGATGTGCCTCTGTGTATGGGCATGACCATTGACATCCTGTATAGCGATGGTGGTCATCCAGGCAACAGATGTCCATTTTCAACGTCACGATGGATGCCTACATTGAACACACTGGTTGACTGTCTTGAAGTGTGTACTGTCTGTGGCGCGTCCCATATCTAGGTAGTGTTGTTGTAGTGCTCCGTAGATATTTAGTTGCCCCGATCACACCACTGCCATGTGTATGTCTACGTCTACCTTGGGACAGTAATATGCATTCAGACTGCTCCCTCTCTATACATTCCCTATCGGCATCCTTGCCTTTGCGGATGATGTCATCCACCTAGAAGTATGCCTCAGGGAGTGCTGTGTTCAGTAATCTCAGTAGTGCATTCTGTAACTGCATAATGCTGCAGTGTGATAAGGTAGTTAAGTGTATGTTTGACTCCCAGCCCTCCCAAGTGTGTGTGAGTGTTTCCAGCTGCCTGGGGACAGAGTAATGCTTTTAGATGGCTCACACCACATACATTCCCTATCGGCATCTTTGCCTTTGCGGATGATGTCACCCACTTAGAAGTATGCCTCTGGGAGTGCTGTGTTCAGTAATCTCGGTAGCGCATTCTGTAACTGCGTAATGCTGTAGTGTGATAAGGTAGTTAAGTGTATGTTCAACTCCCAGCCCTGCCAGGTGTGTGTGTGTGTGTGTGTGTGTTTCCAGCTGCCTGGGGACAGAGTAATGCTTTTAGATGGCTCACACCACATACATTCCCTATCGGCATCTTTGCCTTTGCGGATGATGTCACCCACCTAGACGTATGCCTCTGGGAGTGCTGTGTTCAGTAATCTTGGGAGCGCGTTTTGTAACTGCGTAATGCTGTAGTGTGATAAGGTAGTTAGGTGTATGTTTGACTCCCAGCCCTGCCAGGTGTGTGCCTGTGTGTGTGTGTTTCCAGCTGCCTGGGAACAGAGTAATGCTTTTAGACAGCTCACACCCCATACATTCCCTATTGGCGTCTTTGCCCTTGCAGATGATGTCATCCACCTAGAAGTATGCCTGTGGGAGTGTGGTGAAGCCAGAACTCGGTAGCGCATTCTGTTACTGTGGAATGCTGTAGTGCGGTAGACTAGACAGGTATATGCTCGATTCCAGGGCATGGCAGGTGTGTGTTTGGCAGTTATACCATATGCGTTGGTATCTGTGGGTGGCTAGCTGCAGGATGTGTCCAGTTTGTTTTGTTGCTGACCTATTTAATGTCCACAGCCCGCATATTCTGCCAAGACACTGGGTTGCCAACACATACAGTCACCAATAGGTCTGGTGAGCAACTGTCAGCAGCCCTACTCTTACCCTTGCTTCGGTCTGACCCATGTGACGCAACATAACACACGTGCCTTGATATTAACAACACTACATGATGCAGGTGGCACATGTAGTTTCCTTTCCATTCCTGTCTAATGCATTGCTGTCATGTGGTTCGCTGTTGTGATATAAATGCCATATCTACATATGTGTGTACACGTATATGTGTGTATGTATATATACATATATATATGTCTATGTATATATGTCTATAAATAATATATGTGATATATGTAGATGTAGAGGTGGACATAGATGTGAACATATGTCTGGGGACATCAGCACTATTGACTATTTGTGCCGGATGATCTGTACTTGATAACCTGGGATCTATGTATATCTGCCATGGCATGGTGTTAATGCACATTGTCTGTGGTGTGCAGGGCCATGGGTTGTAGTCGTGTAGACACCACTTATTTTGTTGCTGGGAAGACCATGGGACATCAAATATGGTGATGGTAAGGCACCTGTTTCCAGTTGTGTGTGGATCTGAATGACACTGAGCAGTGGTTAATATGTTGGAGGTTCAGTATGGGTCATATAACTATTCATTAGAAGACTATACTATGCAGATGAGGTTGACTATGGTGTATCACATTTATCACCAGGGTGTGCTGCTGGTCCCTGGAGTGCATGTGTGTAGTCAGCCAGGTGCAGGTCTCGCATATAGTTGACAGCATGGGAGGGGGGTCAGGCATACTGTACGTACATTGCAGAATTGTGCCTTGGGACTGCTCCTGCCTTAGCAAACCTAAGCTAGGGGTGTGTCTATACCTGCCTGGTGACGTTGGGAGGGATGACAGCAGTGGTGGGATAGTCAGGATGTCCAGGCTGCACAAACAGGTGTTGATCAGCACAATCAGCTGATGACATGGCCAGCCCGCACATGAGCAGTACATTAATGTGAGCAAGCAGCATACACACATATTTCATCCACACTCTACACCACCAGTGTATATCTGCAGGAACATTTCACGACACAGTCCAACCAAATGACACGGGCTGCAGCATTCAACATATACCAACATGTGCAGGAGGCTGGGGCAGTGCGGATGTGTATGCTGCTGAACAACCCTTACTGGGGTGACATAAGACTTTATAGACTGAGGGTGACTTACCAGGGTCTACATGGGCTGGGGATGTTGGAGCACTATGGGGTGGACAGAGGCCTCCTACAGCAGCTTGTTGACCTGTGCCTAACACATCAAACAGGCCTAGGGGAACGCATCACAGTGGATACCATGGGAAGTGTTGTCCTAGGTGTACTAGCCACAGGCACCTCACACAGCACAACTGGGGATATCATGGGTATCTCACAGGCATCTGCATCCAGTTCACAGATGCCATGTCAGCACATGATAGTGAGCATGTACAGGTCATCCACACACGTGATTAGTGGACCAGCAATATGAATCTGTTCAACCACATGGACGAGTACCCTGGGGTACTGGGTGCTATAGCCTGCACATGTAGCACCTCCCGGGGAGCAGGGTAGGGCGTACATCAGTGCAGGGGCATACCCTCCAACAGCTAGGCCCTATGCGATGGCCAGGGCATGAGATTGAATGTATGTGCTGTCTGCCCTGGAAGCTGTGATGTGTCCGATATATGGCATCTGACACAGCTGTAGCAAATCAATGCCTATGTGGACATTCCCTACAGTCTCCTAGTGGGGGATTCTAGGTAAACACTGGTGTAGTGGCTTATAACACCCATCAGCAATGCAAACACACCTGAACACTCACACCATACTGAGGCAAATGCACAGGCAAGACATATGCATGTGCATGTGTTTGGGATGCTCGGTTCACAGTTCTGGTATCTGGACACATCTGTTGGGGCACTGCAGTATTCACAAGCTACATGCATACATGTTGTTATGTTATTTGCTATGCTACACAATGTTATCCTGCAGTAACAGTTGCAGCAGGAACAGCATGGGGCAGGGTCACACAGCCCAACACCACTGCCAAGGCCTGTACAGGCACAATGTGACTTGGTGAAGGAACTACCTGAGTAGGGCACAGTCGGCGACAGCCCGTGCACAGTATGACCTGCCCTTGGCAAAGAGGCAACACAAGGCATATGCACTGACAGAGTAGGTACCCACGGATTTCCCCTCTCTGACCCGCACACAGTACAGTGGATGCCAAACATGACAGTACCTGTGCTCGGCCATGTATGGGAGGTGCACTGTGTGCATCCGACATAGGCAGCACTCCAGCACCATCCTCAAGTCTGTAACACAACCAGGGTATGTCTATTGACCTAACAAGTGGCAGTTGTATTAGAATGTGTACTTACCCATTGCTCTGGTATGTATGTGAGCATACAAGTGACTGTGGTGGCCAAATGTTAGAGCAGCAGACAGTACACATCCATAGTGACACCATGACCTCTGTAGCACATATGGGGGTCACAATGGTAGTCTGTAGTACACAGGGTGTCCTACCCACTGCAGATTATGGGCTGACCATTATGTGTGTCCCAACAGCCCACACACGTTCCATGCAGCTGGACAGATGTGGACCAATACAGATAAATGATATACGATGGCCTATGGATATGCCCAATGACTGACCCCAACCCCCTATGACACACACAGACGACAGCAGGCCAGGCTGTTTGATGTAGGATGTGTAATAGGACGTCCAACACCACTGTGCTAGTAATTAATGTTGGGAACTGATGTACCCTGGTATCCCTCCAACCAGCAATTTAGGTAGGTCCACACACTGACATGGAGTACCCGACAGACCAGTACAGTAGCGGCAGATGTGTACAACTGTTGGCTGTGCCCCCCGTCACACCTACACATGTGAAAGTCATGTGCACCACCCACAGTGCTGTGTAGGACTGTGGTTGCATGTCCCCCCACGCTATACAGACATGTAGCAACTGTCAATGCCACATGACCATTAGCTACCCTGCAGACACAGCATGTCACCTGTCTGTGTAGAACAGAGGGGTCAGTAACACAGTACTAATTATCTGGACATGTGACACATGCAATACAGTTGACCATACTTTGCATGCTCACACACATGACGGTATTGTCAGTCTACAACATGCGTAACAGTCATACTGGGCATGCTCACACACTGAAACACAGGATGGCCAGGCATGCACACACCAGTCGTCTGGACATATCTGCCAGTACATTGCTATACTATTGGATGTCTGTGCTGTATGGTCTTTGCGGTCTATTGTCTGTACATATGCCATGGTCTATTGGTAATTCACATGAGCTATGTGCGCAGGGTACTTCTACCATCACGTGTATAGGGTGGTTCTTTGTTTGCAGACAGGCCGACACCTTTGGATACAAACCGGGTAAGGCACAGTCCAGCAGGTGGGAGCTGTTGTGCGTGGGTTTGCACAGTGTTAAGCACTGCTGACCTCTGGTCACAGTGCCTTATACACGTTTACACTCCACATTTCTTTGACAGGGCACTACTGGCATACTAGTAGACAAACACACTTACAGCCGCTCGCTCTCCGACATTTCTGCTTACATTTGTCACTCACGCTGGGTGTGTATGATCCCTTGTGATGTGTATTACATCGGACTACATGACTACAGTATCGGGTATGTGTATCCATTTTGTGACGGCAGCCGTTCGACTGTACGGACTCGGTGGCCTGTCCAGTGACATAATCATATTATATGCGTATTCCTCATATGATCTGCTCCCATCTGCCTGATACATAGGAACCGATACTCTGCAATGCTGACATGTGACTTGAGTTTGTTAACGCAGCTGTCTGCTGAGTCATGCTACCACATACCAACTGCACGTTGACCACCTTTCAGATTGCACGATGGGAGACAGTAGGAGTGACACCTTTCCCACTTTGCATGGGACAGTCCCTCATCACACATCACATGTGACAATACCAGAACTCTCCACCAATCAGGGACACATTTCTGCAGAATCAGGGACAGGTCATGAAAAACTGGGACACTTTTACAAAAGTAGTGCTATTAACTTGACACATTGACAGAATCAGAGCATATGACATAATACACATATTCTGAAGTAACAGTTGTTTATAACTCTTACTTATTGTCATTAGTCAGTAAGTGTAATTCACCACGTTTGGATGAAAGGTGGTGAATTACACTTAATGAATAATGACAATAATTAAGAGTTACAAACTTCTTTTACTTCAGAAAATGTGTATTAATTCATATGCTCGGATTCTGTCAATGTTTCCAGTTAATAGCTCTAATATTTTAAACGTGTCCATGATTGTCTTTGTGTTTTCTTGACTTGTCCATGATTCTGTTGAAATTTGTCCCCAATTGGTTGAGAGGTCTGACCCACAGCCAGTAGTACACAGACGACCTCCACAATTTGCATACGTTAAGGTTATTCATGTAGCATTATAAATGATAATACTGTTTTCTATTACATGTAGCTGTTACTGATACAACAAATTGATGTCTGACACCACTACACACACTATATAGCCTCCATTCCCGAACTCACAGGCCCAGACCTTCCAACCAATTGGGGACAAATTTCAACAGAATCAGGGACAAGTCAGGAAAAAGCAGGGACAATCAGGGACACTTAAAATATTAGTGCTATTAACTTGAAACATTGACAGAATCAGAGCATATGAATTAATACACATTTTCTGAAGTAAAAGTTTATAACTCTTAATTATTGTCATTATTCATTAAGTGTAATTCACCACCTTTCCTCCAAAAGTCACTAGTTTTAGGAGGGATTGAGAGGGACAGAGTTAAAATGTGAGTCAAAATCAGGGACGTCCATGAAAATCAGAGACAGTTGAGAGGTATGCACAGGCCATGTGCCATAACTATCGTTTTGCAAGACACAACTGCCCAGATGGGTGTGTCCCTCGCAGGCATATGGGTGTTTAACCTCTTCTATTATGCTATCATCTACCTGAGGTGGTCAGCAACTTATGCACTTTCCGTCAGTAGCAGAACTCACATACCAATGGGTGTGACTGAACACCATGTCAGGAACAATGCATAACACCCTGCGGGACACATTTAGACAATTGGTTCTATTAACCAGACACATTCACAATCATAGAACATATGTATTCATTCACGTTTGTCAAGGTACATGCTGCTTATGACTCATACATGTTGTCATCTGTCATTACCTGTATTCCGCCACCTGTTCACCTAATATCAGTAGTTCTGGTAGTGTTTATTTGGACTTTGTTACATTCTGATACATAACTATGGACGTCCATGCCAATCAGGTACACTGCACTGTGTAGGTCTCTATGTATTCCTCGATGGTTTACAAACTATCCGGTAGATGTGCTCTTCAGGTTTGGGAGGTGTAGGTGTATGCTATGCCCACATAGGAATATTAATGACTTCCACTGGGCGAGCCTACTACATCTCTGCCAACCAGCACCTGCACACTTAAGCCCATTAATGCATACCCATGGTCCACCTACCTGGCACCCCTCTACAGCAGTCATAACAAATACTTACTGCAAGCACAGCTGGGGTATGAGCACACCCCTACACATTGCCCACTCTCCCCATCTCGGGACACATGTTGTACATTTTGTCAACCCATGCATTATCACACTTGCACAACCTACTGTTCCATGTACACCTACATCCTGCTCATATTAGTGTCAGCAGATTCTTTCATACCTGAATTTTTGGGGTCCCACAAGGGACACCGTTATCCATGTTTAAAGTGTACACCTTGCAGAACTCTCCCACTGGTCCTTTCCTACTGGTGTTTTGGACAATGGCAGTGTATTGATCTATATTGCCTGTCTGTATGTCTGTCTGGCCTAGCTGGGCGATGTGAGGGCTACAACGTTTCTTTATTGGACTTCCCAGTCACAAATGCCTGGGCTGTAAATATGTTACCCCTAATTGCTGTGAAGTAACCTATTTATGTGAATGTGCATATCTACACTGACATATAGTTTGTTCTGTGTGTATGTGTATATATCACTACCTGTTGTTTGTGTATATATATCTCTCTATATATATCCGTAGTATATCCTTGTGTGTGTGTATATATATATATATATATATATATATATATATATCCGTATGGATATAAATGTGTATGTAAATTATTATAGCTATGTGTATATATACGTTTTTATCTATATATACATCTGTGTGTCTGTTAACCTATACATTTCCCGGACATGGACACTTACACATGCATATTGGTTTTATCCCTGCTTCAACAGCATACTATTGCCTTAGTCATTCTGACACCGACACTTCAGTTTGAACTTGTGCTCAGTATAGTGCATGTTATGCAGCGGACAGATGTTGCAAGTTTTTCATGTCTGGAGTGCCGCTGCTAACTGGGTTGTGATAGTGTCATTCAACCTATTCCTCGTATGCGCAGCCTATTATTCCTGCTACTGTGTTTGTTTCTGTACACATTCATATTATTACTGTTGATAGGATGTGTGTTTGTGTTACTGTGACTGTACGTCAACAAATTGTTGTCTTCATGTAGTTGTGTCATTCTGCTTTTCCCGGTTTGGGGTTGTCACAGCAGAACTCTGTTCTGCTCATGGGTGGCATATAGGTTTTACATGCCGGGCTGCCAGACCTGACGCACAACGTCTGACAATGATACGCCCATTCACGCATGTCTCCACGCAAACAACGCTCTATCTGGGAATCACAACTATGTACTAGCTAGGGTTACCACCTGTCCCACTTTGTGAGGGACAGTCAGTAGGCCAAGTATGGCTGGATTTGGTGGAGGTTCAGGTAAGGGAGCGGGTTGTGTGATGTGGAGGGGATGCTGGGTAGTCCATTATGCATCCAGGTGTGTTTCATTTGTTATGGCCAGTTCTATCATGACCAATATGTGGATATGTGCCGGTGACATGTCTATACATTTGTATCGCACATTTCAATATTCATATGTTTGTGGGATTGTGTTCTACAGTATGGCCTGCCTGGTTGTATTGCAGCTGTTTATACATGTGTTTGTGTTTCTTTCAGCTTCACCCGCTGCTCCCTCATACACCTCCGGTTCACCTATTCTGCATACGACACAGTATCGCCTTGGAGGATTGTACCATTACCCATCCCCCCACACACACAGATTCCTCACACCCCATACATCACTGCTTTGGTTGTTGGCCCATGACACGGCCAGAGTAACACATTGAATACCCTACATGTGACAGGCACCTGTATGGTTGTGTGGACTACCCTACCATGTTTGCTTTCCACATGCTATACCTCATGCACATAGGTACACGCCCATACTTAACTTTCATTACATGGTTGGTATACCCGGGTACTACCCATTCAACTGTGGCACATCCTGACAAGTTCGGCTTGTACCGCTGATTTGCAGATTTTGGCAGACTGTTCTACTCATTGGTAGGATGCCACCTTTTCCTATGACCAGGATGGGATATATTCCGTACACATATCCGACTGTGCTGGACAACACATCCCCACAGTCGACGGTATGGATAATACTGTTCCTTTCAGCCTACATGTTTCCTTATTGTTGTAGCTGTTTATATGCTCCTTCTGTTTTGTTTACATGCTTATTCTATTTTCTATCACATTTGGTATGTGAAATACGGACATACCTTTTGTATGTGACTATTACATGCCTTGTGGGATATAATTCGGACATACGGTTGCTAGATATGTACATTTATCGTGTATTTTGTTATGGGCACATCTTCCCAGCTGTGTACCCTCCCTCACATTATGGGTCAGCTGGTGACCCTCACCATTGGGCTGGACGTACCTACTGGCGGCTCACTAACATATGATGCATTTTACTTCCACTTCGTATAGCTATCTACAATGCATTGGACTATGGCCACACGGTCTTCCATGTCATTTGTTCACGGGATAGGGACCCATTATTCCCTACCGTGCATTTGTGTTTGCTTCTTCATTTTGTGTTCGCAGGAACTTTCTTGCATGCTTTGCATACGTTTCAGTATCCACGGACACTGACAGATGTGATTACTATCTTGCAACTTGTTATATGCAAGCATTTTAGGTTGCACGTCGACAGCTGGAATTTCCACGCCTCCGTGCGGCACTTTGACATGCCCTATGCACTCGCGCTCCTTTCCTGTGCACGTGGCTGTGGCGGCAGCACGTCTTCATTAATATGCATTTGGCACTACTGCGCCATCTTCATGCCGCACTGCCGGCGCAAGCCTACCGCCCTCCTTGCGCCAAGCTTCATGAATTCCGAGGGATGATATGTGAATAGGAAAACATTCTCCATAAAGTTATTGACAATTTTAATAGGCATAGCCAGTAACCATCATGAAAAGGCTGCTTTATCTGATATGGCAATGTCAAGAAGATGAAAGATTGTCATCCAGCCATGTGCCCCTGAGAAGTAAAAAGGCTGGAGGACCATTTTGATTATATCACAGACTTATATAAAACTGGGGATCCTTTGGGAATATGGACAGGTTATTGGAAAGATTTTGGGCAGGATTCACGAAGCCTCCGTGTAAGAGATACAAGGCTTACACGGAGGCTGCAGTTAAACGGTGTGATGTCAGCATGTCATGCATATGCATGAGGGCATGCTGAATCACACCTAAGGCTAACACGGTCCGTGGAAGACAGTAGGGGGCGTGTCCGTCGGCCGAGCCCTGCAAGTGGACACGCTCCCAGAAGAGTAAAAGTGCCCAAAGTAAACCCCCACGACAGAGTACATGGAAATGTGAATAAACACAACACAACACATGCCCCCACAGACTATGGACATAAAATCATATAAATGAACATGTTTAATATTTTTTTTAAACTGTAAAGATGTTTGCCCATGAGTGAGCTCATTTGCGCGGGCGTGCCCGTAGCTCAGCCACTGTTAGCAGTAAGTGGAATAGCATATAAGAAGTAACTATGCAAAGTAAGCAAAAAAGCAGTAGCGTAGCGGTAGAGACGTCGGCTGAAAAACGGTTTGAACCCCCACAACATCAATTTTTATTTTTAGTGAAATAAGTATGAAACAAGTCCCTGACACATATGTACACACATAAAATTGTATTTGATGTAAAATGTAATGAAATAGGCCAGTTATTGTGAAGAAATGTGAGATAACAGAATAATAACAAATGCCAGATGTGCCCATAGCTGAGCTATAGTTTAACAAGTTGAGTGCATCTGCCTGTAGGTGAGCAGTGGTTTAACAGGTGCAAAATGAGTGCCTGTAGGTGAGCAATGGTTCAATAGGTGCAAAATGAGTGCCCGTAGGAGAGCTGAGCATAATATGCATGCTTACAGCCAAATGTAGCATAAACCAGCATAACCCGTTTGTGCGGAGCTGCGCACCGCGCCAACAAGCTAACTGACGGGCAACATTGAGCTAGCTGTAACAAAACTGCCTTTACACAGACACACCCCCTAGCCTGTCTAGACAGACATAAAATATAAAAAGCAGTGGCCATGTTCAAACCCAGGATACCATGCACCATAGTCAAGGTACTGAACCACTAAAACATGACAGCTGTACTTAGAAATGCAGTAATAGCAAATATATAGGAATGAATAGAAACAGGAGCATGACAAAGCAGGTTTTGTGAAGCTGATACAATTCCAAAATGGCCAATCACAGATAAGTGCGGGAAAAACGGCATATATAAGCCCCATAGGTGGGAATACACAGCATAACCGATTGTAGAACTAACCTGCAGCCAGAATGTCAGGAGTAGGTGAGGGTAGTTGCTTCCGAGCACAGAGGTGGGGTGTTGAGGAGTCCAGATATATGGTCTGGCTCCTTGTCCACAATCATGATGATATGGCAATGTAAAGAAGATGAAAGATTGTCATCCAGCCATGTGCCCCTGAGAAGTAAAAAGGCTGGAGGACCATTTTGATAATATCACAGACTTATATAAAACTGGGGATCTTTTGGGAATATGGACAGGTTATTGGAAAGATTTTGGGCAGGATTCACGAAGCCTCCAGTTAAGAGATACAAGGCTTACACGGAGGCTGCAGTTAAACGGTGTGACGTCAGCATGTCATGCATATGCATGAGGGCATGCTGAATCACACCTAAGGCTAACACGGTCTGTGGAAGACAGTAGGGGCGTGTCCGTAGGCCGAGCCCTGCAAGTGGGCATGCCCCCAGAAGAGTAAAAGTGCCCAAAGTAAACCCCCACGACAGAGTACATGGAAATGTGAATAAACACAACACAAAACATACCCCCACAGACTATGAACATAAAATCATATAAATGAACATGTTTAATATTTTTTTTAAACTGTAAAGATGTTTGCCCGTGAGTGCGCTCGTTTGCGCAGGCGTGCCCGTAGCTCATCCACAGTTAGCAGTAAATGGAAAAGGATATAAGAACTAACTATGCAAAGTAAGCAAAAAAGCAATAGCGTAGAGGTAGTGACGTCGGCTAAAAAGCAGGCAGTTATGGTTCGAGCCCCCACAACATCAATTTTTATTTTTAGTGAAATAAGCACGAAACAAGTCCCTGACACATATGTACACATATAAAATTATATTTGATGTAAAATGTAATGAAATAGGCCAGTTATTGTGAAGAAATGTGAGATAACAAAATAATAACAAATGCCAGCTGTGCCCATAGCTGAGCTATAGTTTAACAAGTTGAGTGCATCTGCCCGTAGGTGAGCAGTGGTTTAACAGGTGCAAAATGAGTACCCGTAGGTGAGCAATGGTTCAATAGGTGCAAAATGAGTGCCCGTAGGTGAGCTGAGCATAATATGCATGCTTACAGCGAAATGTAGCGTAAACCAGTGTAACCCATTTGCGCGGAGCTGCGCACCGCGCCAACAAGCTAACCGACGGGCAACATTGAGCAAGCTGTAACAAAACTGCCTTTACACAGACACACCCCCTAGCCTGTCTAGACAGACATAAAATATAAAAAGCAGTGGCCATGTTCGAACCCAGGATACCATGCACCATAGTCAAGGTACTGAACCACTAAGCCATGATAGCTGTACTTAGAAATCTAGTAATAGCAAATATATAGGAATGAATAGAAAGAGGAGCATGACAAAGCAGGTTTTGTGAAGCTGATACAATTCCAAAATGGCCAATCACAGATAAGTGTGGGAAAAATGGCATATATAAGCCCCATATGTGGGAATACACAGCATAACCGATTGTAGAACTAACCTGCAGCCAGAATGTCAGGAGTAGGTGAGGGTAGTTGCTTCCAAGCACAGAGGTGGGGTGTTGAGGAGTCCAGATATATGGTCTGGCTCCTTGTCCACAATCATGAGGCCCAACTCATGCAGGGCCAGGTCCTGTGGGGAGCATATATGGCTGAGGCGTGGGACCGGTTGGCTCATGATCTCACCAGTGCCACAGGGATTCCAAGGACTGGTGAGCAGGTCCGTCACCACCATGCGGACCTGAAGAGATGTAAGCAGGACCAACTGAACCATTGGATCCAGGAGGCCCGGCAAATGCCCAGCGCCCCACTACTGAGTAAGTTACATTTAATTATGTATGTTAGAAATTAACCTAGCTGATATTATGGAGATGTGTATTCCAATATTACTTTATTTATATTACAGCTGCAGGTGTCTGTTCTGCGAACCGCAGAGCCTATGGCGATAGGCTGGTGTGGTTGCGCCACCAGGCAGGTCAGTAATCCTTCCCCTGTAACTGTAAAGAAATATAAAACTATGACAGTTAGCAAAAGAGTGCAGTGTAGTCACTAAGTAATAAAATGTGCAAGTAACAGTGTAAGAGTGTTTGCAAGTAATGCTTGATTACAAAAGTGTTTTGCAGTCTGTAATCCAAACAGAAAAATGAAAATGTCTGAAATAAAGTCTGAAATAAAGATGCCCCACCAGTAATACAATAGTACACAACCTGCAGCAGGCTGAAAAGTATAGCTGCAGAAGATGAGCAAATCACATGTGTGAAATATAACCCTTTTGAAATACTGAAACATGACAGAAGTGAGACTGTTGGAAAGGATTGTAATAACTACAGGTAAAACATGTCAATAAAGCCTAGAAATAAGTACCATCCTGAATTGTAAAATTAAAACAAGTGAGAGAGTGTGAGAAAGAGTTAAGAATCCACAAATAAAGTAGTAATAACCCCTGAATAAAGTATACTGCAGTCAGTACAGAATGAAATGAATGTGACAAGCAGAACCAAACTGCAAAATGTGTTCAAAATGTTGTTGCAGCTGGAATGTGTATCCCAAAATCTGGATATCTTGCTCTCAGTCTGCAATATGCAGATAGTATGATTGTCTGAAATACCAAACATCCACAGTTGTCTATAGCTATATAAAGCAAATGTAGCAGGATGATGTAGCTGAACAAAGCCAGATATGACCGTGTATGAATAACAATAAAATGTATATTGATGTAGCAGTAACAGTCCTATCACCAACTTGAAGTAGTTATCACATAGGAAACTGTAGGTAGAACAGTAGTGTGTATATATCTGCAGCTATTAGAAATGTACAGCATATGTATTGGTATTTGAAGGTGTTAATTTATATTTTCCTCACCCTACCCTATAACCACATATAATCCATTCCACGTGAAATTGGTATGTGCAATCACAATTAACACCCCTGGACATTTGTCCTGTTGGGTCATACATATTTGCATGTACGTTGATGCATCTGCACTGTTCATACATCCAAACCTGATGGCCTGTTGCCATCAATCAACCCTGCATGTTGTTGGACTGTGTATTGCTGTTCAAATTATGCATGTGTTATGCTCGCTGTTCAATGGTGTGAATATCTGGGTGTTTGGTTAATGGGAATACTAATGCATGCTGTTACAACTAATTGCGAATGGTATTGTATGTTACTAACCCAAACTGTCTTGACATAATGCAAAACATAGGACGACAGGGAAGGCGGGTTCCAGAAGACCCACCTCTCCCACCTCAGCTGGCGAGTACACCTGGCAGCAGTGCCCGGTCTGAACCCTCCCCCGGTGGCCCTGTGCCACCTGCGGGTGGAAGCGCTGCAGGGGATGGGGCTCGTGCCCCCTCTGCAAGTGTGGCCGGAGGAGAACCACCACTCACCCTCCGTAGCGTCCGGACTGTGGTGCATAGGGAGATCCGGGAATCTGTTCTTGGGCCCCTATGCCAGCTTGAGGCACAGGTGGCACAACTTACGGGCATGCCTGTTGCCTGGCCTACACAGCCCCCAGCACAGCCCCATCCTGGGCAGTGAAGGAACAGTGGCAACTGCCCATGGGTGGGGATATCAGTTCCACTGTTGCCATCTGTGGGCTCATGGGCTCTGGATATCCAAACATCCGTCCCTGTCAATTGTGTAACCCCCCACATGTGTCATACACCGCCCCTGTATGCATCTTGTTTGTCTTGTCTGTTGACCTACCCAACCTACCTCCCCAGCTATACCGACTTCCTTTACCTGACATACCACTCTCACCTGAAAAAAAAAAAGGGGCACTCTGTACCCACAAAAAAATTACGGTCCATACATAGCTGCCCATTCTGCACACATGTCTGCTGGACATGGAAACTATCAATTACAATTGGCTGTACAACAAGTATTATTGGTGTCCTGACACCTCTCTCAGGAGTGGAAGGTTTCAAATGTCACACCAAATTACAAACATATGCACAGCTGTTGCTGATGAAGAAATGGGCAGCTATGGGCCTTACCTACATCCCTCCTGCAAAACCCAAGCTTGTTTCCCTACTGTCTTACCCTCTTTGTGACCCCTTTTTCACCACTTTCCTGTCTCCCCATTTTCATTTCTTTCAAAGAAAATAGCACGCGGGTGTGCACCAGAGTAAGCACTGTTAAGCGGTTGTAAGCGGATGTGCGTGGAGCTGAACGCCAGTGCGCATGTGGGAGCTCCGCGCAAACCAGCGCTAACCCGGTTACAACTGCTTAAAAGTGCCTTAGTCACTCTGATTGACAGGTCCTGTAGTCAGTTCAAAAGCAAAATAAAATCCCACTGTCAGTCTCGAACCCAAGACCTTGGAAACAGTAGTCTGCATAACTTACCACTAAGCCATGACTGCTATACAAGAACATTGTGCTACAATAAATATATCATGTAATAGTAGGAATGAATGTAAAGGGAATATAGGATGTGTAGTACACAAAGCATGTCATGTATATTTACTGTCAAATCTAGTGGATTTCTATAATAGTAGTGTGTGAACAGAAACAGCCATGCTAGTTGGTAGCTAGTAGGAAATAATGTCAGTTATTATACATATATAAATATATATATATATATATATATATATATATATATATATATATATATATATATATATATATAGTTGTAGGTGTTAGTCTACATACACACTTAGTACAAGAAACAGGAGAGATGAATGGAGAAATGTGAATCTACAACACAGCTTGAATCATGAGAGAGATACTAACCTTTACACTCACAGAACAGTTTCCACAGCATACCAGCATGGTCCCCACCCTTACAATCTGAAAGGGCAATGCCTGTCTCACATACCCTTTTATAGCACTGTCCTGGAATCACAGTGAAAACTGCAATCAGTACACAACTGGCTGCATGCAATTAGCAAATGCTGGCTTACAATTGGTGCAGAAGCCATCACATGGACTTATGCAGATACCTACATAAGCATCCTGTACTCCCACTCCACACATGCAATACTTTCATTGCACCATCTGAAGGTAGAGAGAGAGAGAGAGAGAGAGAGAGAGAAGAAAGAAAGAAAAAAAGAAAATAAGAACACAAACAAAAACCACACGTAAGGCAAACTAAGTTGAAGCTGTCATCAGTGTCAGTATCAAGCTGGGCTAGCAGCAGCAGGAAGCTATACTAATGGTAACGCAACCAGCTGCGACAAACACAGGTAATGTAAAGTAACAAGTTAATAGTCTACATACTGTGAACCCTCCATATGTGTTATTGGTCTGTAAACATATGTATGTCTATGTGATAAGTTGTGTGCACGTAGTTTTACCCAAAGGGGATGACTATACATTACATGTCATTCAGTGTTAGGCCATGATTCTGGCACCAGTTGTCTGTTTCAGTGAGGCCTGTCTGTAGTATGTGTGTGTCAGCTGGTGTAACGACTATGGCGCTTAGTTTGCAGTCATCTGGGAACTTTGACATCCACAACCCGCACATGTTTGCCTTCACATCTGAGAAGTAAATGCCAAACAAGAGGGGTCCTAGGACAGAGCCCGCACATGTGACTGGCTTTGAGTCTGACATGGCTCCTGCAATATTGATTTTATGGATTCTGTTGTTCCACCAGTGTGCAACCCATCATGTGACATATGTATTAACATGTAAGCCGATGAGCTTGTCTATGATGCCTGAGTGGAGTACTGTGTTGAAGGCCTTAGGCAAGTCCAGGTAGGCTGTATGGACTGCTTTGCCCTCATCAATGGCTGTAGTGACTGTTTTGAAAAGGTCAACCAGGTTCAAAAGGCAGGATCAGCCCTTCACAAAGGCAAACTGGGTGGAATCAAGTGTCTGCAGGTACCCAGTATTGCTGTATATGAGTCCCATAATGAATCATTCCATAGCTTTGCAGACCAGGCTGGTTAAGCTTATGGGGCGGTAGTTCCCAGGGCCAGTAGAGGTGCCTCCTTTGTGGAGTGGGACCACTGTTGCTGTATGCCAGTGTTCAGGTACATATCCCGTAGTAAGGCCAAGGTTAAATATCAGTTTTATATGCGGTTGTATCTCCTCTTGGAGTTCACGTAGCACACATCCAGGGATACCATCAGGTCACATTGATGCTGTGTGTTCTGCTTTGCTGAGGGTGGCCCTCACCTGGACATCTGAGATGATAGGGAGGTTACATTCAGCTGTGATAAGTATTTCTAAGTTTGGGGGAGAGGGAGGGCGGATATTTGCACTGAACCTGTCTGTCAGACTGTTGCCAATATCTGTGGGTTCAGTGAATGTTAAGTAGGTGTGTAGCAACTCAGAGCATATCTGAGGCTTTTGGTCCATGTGTCTAACAAAACTGAAGAAGGCCTTGTGGTTATCTATACTGTCCATGGCCATTTCCCTCTCAGAGTTGGCCTTGGATGTTGTTATGAGAGAACTTAGCTTATTACCAGTGCCGGCCATAGATGCCTTCCCTTTATGTGAATCTGCTCTGTCCTGCAGTAGCCTCCTTCTATCGTTATACAATTTGTCTTTGGCTGGGGTCCACCAGTCAGGATGCTTAACCTTTGTGCATAGGGTCTGGGTTAGAATTGTGTGTGCATGTTCCATGCATTCTTTGGGATGTTCGTGGGAAGCATTTGCAAAGGGGTCAGCATTGTGGGTTGTGGCTTCCACTGGCCCAGTGGGCTGCATGGATACCATGTCAGTCCTAACAAGTGAAAATCTGTCTATTCACATATATATCAAAGTAGTCTACTGTGCTGGTGGTGATGGTGGGATATGTATATCCAGGCCGATTATTTTGTGTCCAGATCACACTAGTTGATGGCGTTCCACATACAGTACCTTGGTATGAACCCCCAGAGTGAGGTTGTGCATTGGACCTGTCTCAGTGTGCTGACTGGTGGGGCTTGGTACTATGTTGTATGGAATGTGGCAGGTATTGTTGCACAGGTGTTGGCTGAGCACTGATATCTGGCCATGTATATGTGTATCCACCAAGAGACACACACATGCTACATATGGGAGTAGTAGTATATCACTACAGTTGAGTATCATGTATAGTATGTGTGCCATATTTTGCTGACATAGCTTGCTGATATCCTGTTTGTGTTCTCTTTCAGGGACATGGCGCGACAGCGAAATCCTGCCTACTCTGCTGCAGAAGATGAAGAGATACACCAGAGCCTGGTGCGGGATTATGACATACTGTTTTCCTGCACCAGCCAGAATCAGCAGGAGAGGGCTGCACTGTGGCAAGACCTTGTCCGTAGGGTAAATGACATTGGCACGCATAATAGGACATATGAGCAGGTACGACATCACTGCAGTGATTTAATCAGAAATTCCATCAGCGTGCGTCGGATATCCACAGGCAACAGGTCACCACAGGAGGTGGGGTGGCCACACATCCCCCCCTCACCAGACTGGAGGGGCTACTCCTAAGTGTTGTGGCTCCAGCCCAGGAACATCAACAGCAACACACCTGCATTATGATGGAGGCTGGATCCACACAGCAACACGACATGGAGCGTGCAGGTAATATGCCATATGTACACTTGACTGTTCTGTACACTGTTAGTTTATGCATGTGTAAGGTGTGCCTTGGCATGTAGCTGTCAACATAGTATGTAATTGTGCAGGTGTGATATTACCAATATCAGCAGCTGACATGTGAAAGGCAACTGGTGTAGTACTGAACTGTATCATATGCAGTATCAATGGCACAGTTGTGCCCACTGACATTAATCCCCTCATTTCTGCAGGTCCCTCCGGTGTTACAGCAAGGCAGCCCATCCATGCTGGTGAGTGTGTTTTAACAATACCTATAATAGTCCTGATAGTGCTAGTAATAATAGTGTAACTCAGTAGTGCTCTGTGTGTGTACTGTGGGGTGTGCATGTGTGCATTTGTGCATGTGTCCATGTGTGCATGTGTGCGTGTCCATGTGTGCCTGTGTCCACATGTGCATGTGTCCACGTGTGCATGTGTGCATGCGTGCATGTGTCCATGTGTGCATGTGTGCATGTGTCCACGTGTGCATGTGTGCATGTGCATGTGTGCATCACTGGTAACATTGTGTAGACATTGTAAACTGTGTTTCCTGTCTTCCTCCCACAGGTCCTGGTGCTGCTCTGGTGTCCTGCAGCAGGGAACCTGAATCTGGTGCCACAGGTACTGATAATGATGATATCTGTGTAATGGCACAGGAAGGTGTGTCAGGGTCTGTCATTGGTCAGCCAATTGACAGTACACAGCTGTCAACCCCATCATTGCGCACAGTCATCCTGCCAGTACATCCTATGTCACCATTGTCCCTAGGTGATGGACAGGATACAGTGGGCATTGACCAGGGTAATGTGGTATCTGTGGCACATGCTTCCCCACACAGCAGACATAGGCAGGGTCCTGAGATGGTACCACACAGACAGCTGCCCATGGGTTCTCGTGGGAGCATCTGTGGGTGTACTGCCTCTGGCAGACGTGCCCAAAGAGGTCTGTCAACCTCAGCTATGTTTCGGGCTGTCATGCAGGCACAGTCACGTATGGAAAGGTACACCAGACAGGGTCTGAGGGAGCTGAGAGCATGTCGCACATCCATGACTGACAGTATGCGTGACATCGCGGATGCTATCCATAATTTCACCGATGTCATAGACAGATGTTGTGGGGACATATTACAGCAGTTCCACAACCACATGTCCATGAGCCAGGTCAATGGTGGACGGTTGCGGCGTCGACGTGGCTGTATGCCAGCAACAACAGCAGCTGGCAATCAGCACGGATGACAACAGGCCCGCAGATGCCCCCATAGTGCCAGCAGCAGCCCCAGCAATGCTGGGTCTGTGCTGTCATCAGACCGCCCCAGGAGACCACATGCACGTGGCTCTGGACAGTCCCAACATGGACCTGTGTCCAGTCAGCAAACTCCCGCTTCTGATGACAGTACCCAGTCTGGCTTAATACCGGATACGGTCCGTAGCACCCCTGCCAGGCACAGTTACCGTGTCCGTGCCCACAGACACTGATCTGTATGACCTGCCAGATGCAGTCTGTGGCTGTCCACAAACTCCAGTATATGGCAGCCATGAGGTGGAACTGTGTGCATGCATACACACATGCGAAATGTTAACACCTAGGGCTACCACATACATGCACACACTGCACCAACAGTGCCCCACCCTGTACTGCTGTCCCCCACCAACACACATACACATACATGTCAATTGGTGGTATCAGCGGCAGACTCAGGCATACCTAATTCACACCCTGGGCATATGATGAAACTGTGCCACCTCCTGCAATCTCCAACATCAGTGCAGGAACAGGTAAACATGTTGCTGATGCACAGGGTGACTACATAGAAGTGTATTACTAGTATCATGTTGGTAACAGTACAGTGTGCTGATATGATTGTGTGTATATCCCAGCATGCCTGATGCAGTAACTGTATGACTGTCCTGAATTGTTATCTACACCCATAGTAAGTACCATAGTGTAACAGGTGCACATTATTGCATACTGGTGGTAAGGATGTCAACAGATAGCCACATACATAGGTAGCACAGGGGAGAAGCTAATGCAAGTAGTGATATGCAATGATGGACATGTACACTAATGGTGGCATGTTGCCCACAACGACTATGCAATGTGGATGTCTGTGCATGTTGATATGTGTGCAGTACCAATTTAATTTAAATTACAATTAAATATGAAATAATATCAGTTCTACCATGGACATCTGAGCTGTGCATTCCTGGGTACATGTTGATAGTGCCTGCATATTTGCACTGTTATCTACAGGAAGTGTTACTCCTTCTTTGTTGTACAATGGACTACTTCCAGCCCTGCTTACTGTAGCTTTGTTTGCATGCATGTTTGCCTGAGGTTCCCTGGAACACTGATTCCACCTGCAATGCAGATTTACAGAGCTTCTGTGGATTCCTAGTGACATCTGCATAGCGTACTATACGTATGTCAATTTTCCACCTGACAGAACATCACTGTCTGTCCTGTTCGCATGTACGTTGCCTGTGACACATTGCATATGACTTACCTGGTATTTACCCACGTGTGCAGTCATATATGCCAGCGCTATGAAATCAGTAGCAGTACACCCACACATACTCACCTTCAGTATGTTGTTCCCCATTGGCACTATGTGTTGGTAATCACCATGGCAATCACACTACTATGGTAGCATGTGCAAAGGTAACCTGTGAATCACCTCTATGGTCCAGTTGTGGTTTATGTGAGTCATGTGGCAATGTCACAGCTGCCACATGTATGCAGTCAACCCTCTCCCCTGGCCAGGAACGTACAACACATGTGTGAGATGCCACCACATAGCCAATCTGGGAACTGAGCACTCTGAACCCAGTACTGCCATACCATGTCAGGTGGCATGACATACTACAGTGACTACAATACCAGTCTGACATAGACCCACACTGACAGCAATCCGAACACACTGGGGCTTACTTGGAGACTCAGAATAGCATCCTGCCTGAGCATCACACACCTCCGCAGCTGGCACACAGGCATACGTTAAGTCAGAACAGAGCACATGCCACACATGGCACACACATCCCATGTGCCACACACTCACAGCCTGTAGGGCTACACAACACACCTGCTATAGATGTGTCAGGTACCTCTCTTGGCTGCTGCAGTGGGGTCTCGCTCAACAGGCTGTACATGGTGAATTTCACAGTGATATGCCCGTGGGGCACTATGGTCCACCACAAAACACATGCATACAGGTCAGTCAGAGGAATGGACACATATGACTCAGTCATTGTCCATGCCACTATGGATGACCTGAGACATACCTCCCTGGACTACATGATAGGGAACATAGAAGGGCTCTCTCAGCATGTGGCATGGGCCAGTATGAGCCTGACCTTGGTTGCCATCATACCCTCACCAGGTATGCTACCACAATATGTAGGAAGGGTGTTCTATGTCTACATTCTGCTCAATCTCCAATGTCATTCATAGGGTATCCAATGGCTGTCAGCGTGTGCTTACATGCTAGGGAAGCCACAATGATTTGCGAGGGGCAGCTTGCACGTGACACCCATGGGCCATTGTATATTGGTGAAGCCCCTTGATACACACATAGTGCCTTTTGCTGCAGGACACGGATTACATAGCCACCTCTGCGGGTATCACACAGAATAGGACACTAACAGTAATGCTACACAACACCAGCAGTGTACACCGCAAGATGCATGCACTGGACACTGTCCTCAGCATGGTAAACTGCAATATCTGTGCAGTAACAGATTCCTAATTCATGGCTCACAGGTGCAACCCATCACTGCCAGGTTATACCTCATACCATGCCTGTCGTCCCCTACACATGTAACACGCATGAACAGGGGGGTGGTATCTCAAGGCACCACAGATACACACACCTCCAGGTTGTTGGCACAGCACAAAGCATCAGGGCCTATCCATGAGCAGCTAACAGTGTGTTGGACTGCCTTCTGGTTCATAGCCTGGCACACACAACCCTCCCATACACAGGAAACCCACCTGTCGTCCCTAACAACACTGGGAAGATGACAGTCTCTAGATAAGTCTTTATATGGCTGGACTGCATCCAGCCGAACATTGTGTGTGAGCTTTACTGTAGCTACAACACACTACCTGAAAGGTTCCCAGCATGTAGTCAGTGAACTGCAGTGGAACAACATGTTACCACTCCCACAACAGGTGGGAACATGCAGCACCTATTCATCGACTACATGTAGACTATATGGCCCAGACCAGATGTGTATCCCCTGCTGTTAGGATGATACCATATTCAACTCACACTGTATATACACATACCGCATGCGGCCTCTGCACAGTAAGACACAGTCATAATGTTATGCATTGCAAATACCATTTATCCACTTGAGGCACGTGTCAGACATGGTAACTACTGAAGGTCACAGGTATATATGTGTATGTGTCACACACATACATCATGTGTGCATTGCCATTGCTGGTTTAAGCAATGTCATGCATTGTTATGAACAACAACCCACACATGGTCATTTTGTGTGACACAACCACACGTGGCAGTTGTGGGTTTCCAAAACATACCTATCTGTGCTCTGACAGTGGTGATAGACCCTGTAGCAGAGCACACTATTGGCATTACTGGGCAATTAGCCCTGTTTAGCTGTACTGATAGTGTGGTGACATCACCCGTGTTTACTGGGGGAATATGCAGCATCTGGTGTATTGTAGTATTTTCCAAAAGGAACTGTTCTCTCACACTTGCAATTACACACACCCTACTACTCCCCCAACACACACACTTGCAGGATTCATACCCCTACCTAATTATGTTATGACACATGAGAGAGATGCATTAGGGAAGTGCACTATTCGGATTACTAGGAGGTTCATCTTCTCCAGCTGTACTTATAGGGTGCTGACATCATCAGTGTTTGGAAAGGGTAATGTGCATCATGTAGTGTGTTCTCCTGATTGCCAAAAAGCACATGTCTTTTATACAGACTTGCACACATACTAACCCCCCTCCACACACACTGGGCATTTGCAGGATTCAAACCCCTACCTAACTATGTTATGACACTCGAGATGGACGCATTAGTAGAGCACGCTATTTGCATTACTGGGTGGCTTCCCTTCTTCTGCTGTACTTATAGAGTGCTGACATCATCAGTGTTTAGAAAGGGGAATGTGCATCCTGTAGAGTGTTTTCCCAGTTGCCAAAAGGGACATTTCCCCCACACAGACCTGCACACACACTAACCCCCCTCCACACACACTGGGCATTTGCAGGATTCAAACCCCTACCTAACTATGTTATGACACTCGAGTCGGACGCATTAGCAAAATGTGTTATTCACATTACTGGGAGGTTGCCCTTCTCCTGCTGTACTTATAGGGTGCTGACATCATCAGTGTTTAGAAAGGGGAATGTGCATCCTGTAGAGTGTTTTCCCAGTTGCCAAAAGGGACATTTCCCTCACACAGACTTGCACACACAACAGCCCTGCTCACTCACACACACACACTGAGCATTTGCATGGTTCAAACTCCTACCTAACTATAATATGATACTCGAGGGAGACGCATTAGCAGAGCGCCCTATCTGAATTACTGGGCATCTGTTCTGCACCTGCAGTATTTATAGGGTGCTGACATCTTTATTTCTACAGAGGTATGTACATCTAGTACTACCTGTCAGGTGGGGGATAGCATATATATGCATTTGCAGCCACCTACTTCAGGGTCAGATATGCACATTGCACTGGCAGGTTATGTTCTATACCATGCTTCGTGACCACAGGACCTGTAACACACAACACAACCAGTCCAGAACACCCCTCCCACATCCAGGACACACACTTTGCTTCCTTGGGAACAGTGCCGGGATATGCAGGTGTTCACATACACCATTCCAGTTGTTAACATCAGGTACAGGCATATTGTGTGTGGGAGCTACTCAGGCCTCTACAACATTACCCTACAGCCACTACAATTTGTGGGTCCATGTGCTATGGCAGAACCACTCACCACAGCCACATGGGGGAATACATATTGCACCTGTCCATCTGCAACATGGGTACTCACTGTTCCACACCAGAGGTACACCACCATTGTTGATATCTGACCATACCCACCTTTCCCTGGACATCCATATCCCATCCCCACCCCCAGGCAAGGTTGTCACTGCAAACAAACTGTATTTAGCACAAGCAGACTCTACACTTGTGAAGACTGGGGTGGAAGACTTCAAAGGACCCATGCTGGGGGACTATACTGGCCACTCTTCATAATCCTTGACAATTGCATTCTATGAGCATGTGTAAGGTTTGCATTGATCATGCTATCCCACATATATCCATGACTGCTCCACAACAGGACACCTGTCAGGTGTACACCAGCCATATATGAGCTGTCCAACGGACAGAGTGAGCTAATACATTGCAGAGCTGTAGCCCACAGAGGGAGGACATCTCTGAACAGTACCGGCACGACACTTCAATCCCACATAATCATCACAACACAGTGTTGACAGTGAAAATGTCCAGACAATGCAGATAAGACTCCCCTCAGTCTGTTACTGACACCCACTTACTGTTAGAGGTCCTCAGCAACCCTCTACCAGCACACACCAACAACATGGATGTGGCTTAGCACATTCAAACCCTGGGATCTCCACTGTGTCCCTGCTTGACAGAGGCACAGCACACTAGCCTCACACGATGCCTTATGTGACCTACTTTACAGTGGCACAGTAGCCTACTGTACTGGAGATGCAGATGCCAAGCACACTCTGGCTAAGCTGTCATTCCCTAGGGCAAACAGCCCAGTATTGACCTCTACACCCATATGTTTAATTGTCAAATGCACAATATTTGTTGCTGATAGACTGTTTGCAGGTCTTTATTGCCATAGCATTCCGTTTCTATGAACAACTTGTGTATCTGTGGAAGATGTTTGAATATGAGGGGGATCCACTATATCACTTATGTCTCTGTAGTCATTTACTGTGTGCACTGGGCAGATTGCTGTGATGTGGTTGGTTCCTGGAATGACACGTACAAATACCAGATATGTGTGGCCAACTGCTAAACGGAGATATGGCCTAAGTGTGTGAGCATGCCCAGTTCAGCCTTTCCATGGCATGTTGTCTGACATATGTCTCATTTATCAAAGTGTGCGAGCATGCCCAGTATGAGCTTTCCATATGTTGAACTCTGCAGTCCACCACATATTTGGATGAGTGTGAACTTCAACAATATCTCACGTTTATGGTTGTGTGTTGGGTGTCATGTTGTGTACTTACTGGCCAACTGTTTTGTGTCTGAACACAACAGGGATTATACTGTGCCTGCAGGGTTTGCATGGGATACTTTGCATACTGTTGTCAACATCCTTTCATACTGACCTAACACTGTAGTACCGTATAGTGTACTGGCTCAGTACTTTCACTGTGGTGGACAGTATCCTGGGCTTTAGTCCTATCACTGCTTTAAATCATCTTAGTGAGCACAACAGACTGTTTAGGGGACAGTTGTGCACATATGACCATGTTGCATTATGTTCAGATATGGACTACCTAAACCAGGCTTGTCCAACATTGGTAGTGTATTCCACAACATAGGTGGACATTGGCAAACACTAGCGATGTGCCCTAGGCCATTTCTAATGCTAGTCAGAGAGTGTGTTTGTCCTTCGACACACATTGTAACTGGAGTTTGCCATGACATATGTCATGGTTAGTATACTGTGCCTCCGTCTACCTCTGACATAACAGTGATACCCAGGGTAAACCTACCATCTCCCATCCACTCATCAAGATTCCCCCTGAGGAGTGTCGATGGGTGACTCTCTGGCTAACCTGTACTGGGAGTTTACTCAAGAGTGGGGGTGGCTTCTGTGTTATGGATCATTCAGTACAGCTTGTCCTATGTATGTCAGTGCTGGGGTTCAGGTCTCTCATGTGCATAGCTCACTGCCATTCAGATTGTACAAGGTGCAGCATGTTCATTGATTCCAGCTTGGACATGGCTTTATACATCAGGCACAGCTTGCCTCTGGGTGGGCAGTATAGCAGTGTGTAGAGCTGCAGTTTGTTTAATCAGGCAACACATGGCATCTGTTCAAGCTCTTTGCTACTCCTGGTGAGGTACTGTTGTGGACTTTACAGTTGATGGAGGTGTCTGCTGAGGTACATCCCACATGGGCTATTGTAGTCAATTGTAACACTGATGAAGGATGACTGCAGAGCCACAATGACCTCTCCTTATCTAGATCTGACAACCATCATGATTAGGTGGGTATATGGTATGTTTCTGTGAACACTACAGCCACATGTTTGTCCAATGCAGGATATCTATCACCTTGTGTCCCCAGGTCTCTCATTACATGTTAGGCACGTAATGGGTTAACACTTGTGTGGTAATTGGTGGGCACTTACTGTATATCCACGGGGGTTGACTATACACTTTTTTGCAATTAGCTTGCTGACATGGCTATGGCACCAGTTGTCTGTTTCTATGTGGCCTTTTTGTGGGATGCATGTGTCAGCTGGGGGACAGATATGGTGGGCAGTTTGTACTCCTCTGCATACATGTTAGTCACAGTCCTTCCATGTTGGCCTGTACCTATGGGACATATATACGAAACGAGGGAGGTCCCAGGACCAAGCCTTGTGGGATGCCACTTATATCTGGTTTGTAGTCTGACATGGCTGCAGCATGTCTGACCATGTCAGTTCTGTCCTTGGTCTGGTTTGCAACCCCTCTACTGACATAGGGGTTTATATTTAAGCTGGTGAACATATCTATACTGAACACGTAGGGTATTGTATGGAAGCATTTGCAAGGTCCAGCTACGTTATGTGGACCACATTGCCCTCATCAATGACCTTAATGACTGTTTCAAATGGGTCAAACATGTTTAGGGGCAGAATCTGCACTTAAGACAGCCACACTGGATAGGGTCCGGTGTCAGTAGATCTCCGATAGCTTTATGTCTGTGGTACATGCTGATCCTTTCCATAGCTGTGCAGACCAAGCTTGTCAGGATTCTGGGGTGGTAGTTTGCAGTATCTATTCAGGCAACACCTTTGTTAAGAAGGACCAATGTTGCTGGACACTGCTCTTTGGGTACATATCCTGTGGTAAGGCTGACATTGAGCAGTAGTGTGATTTGGCATTCCATTCTTCTTGGAGTCCATGTTGGACTCAGCCCAGGACACCATCTCATACCATTGCTGCTGTGTGTTTTGCTTTGTAGATGCTGGCTGTTACCTCAGCATCTGCAATGTCAGGGGGCCAGTAGTCTGCTGGGATAGATATTTTGCATTCTGGGGGGGGGGGGGGTTACACTGCACCTGTCAGGTTGTATGTTGGCAATATGTGTGTGTGTTTGGTATGTTGTTTGTAATATTTGTGTGATTCGGAGCATATCTGTTAATTCCCAACATGGTTCCTACCATCAGTTGAGTAAGCCTTGGGATTATCCTTAGTGTCCTGTACAATTTGTATCTTCATAGGTTCATAGGTTCGTACTAGGCTATCCACCCTAGGGCATTTGTAAGCCTAGCCAGAGTGTGTGTGTCTTTCGCTGCCCCTTGATATGTGAATATTATGGCCATTTATGATTTACTTTACTGTGCCTCTGTCTGGACGTGACACAGTGAAGGCCCCCAGTGTACATCTACGATCATCCATCCACTTGGCAATATTCCTGTTGAGGGGTGTCAGTGAGGGACTCTGCCTAACATGGAGTGGGTTCTTGTTCCAGGGTGTGGGGAGCCTCTGGGTTATGTATCTGTCCCTCCAGCACATCCTATTTCATTATGTGTTGAGGTTGACATCTGTCACTCTCACAGCTCCAATGGCTTTGATTTTCCTGGGGTGGAGCATGTCCATTACTCCTGTGTTGGACATGGCCTTGTACAACAGACATACAATGCCTCTGTGTAGGCAGTATGTGACTGCATTCAGCTGGGGTGTCTACAGCCAGGCAGCATATGACATATATTTGAGACCCTTTATCCTCTTGGTGAGGTACCTTTGAGGTCTTTCTAACCGCTGCAGGTGTCAGGTAAGGTACATCCCAAATGAGTCATTGTACTAGATTATGGGTCTGATAAGAGAACAGTACAGGGCCACAATGACCTCTGTTGATGTAGATGTGAATCCTTTCATGATATGGTGTCCAATATAGACAGTCTTCCTAGCCACATTGGCAATGTGAGTGTCACATAACAGGTTACTGTCCACTTGTGTCCCTAGGTCCCTGATTACTCCTTGCATACATAATGGTTTACCACCTATGTGGTAATTTGTGAGTACCTTGTTTGGTATTTGGTGGGACATTCATACTTTCCAGTGTCTTCAGGACGTCTGGGTGGGGTTCCTGTGTGTGAGAGTGTGGTCTGTAGCATGCTACAGACTGTACAGCAGTTTTGACTACAGTTAGGCGCACATGGGTGGTCTCCGATGCTACGTGCATTGTCAGTTACCTGGATGTATGGGTGTCTTTGCTGCATATGGATACTCCCCCTCCTTTTATGTTTTGGTCCAGGTTTTGGGGCCATAACGCATGATATGAGGTATAACCTGGTAGTGCTGGTGTGCTGTCAGTAGGCTTGCAGCAGGTTTCTGTCACTGCACAGACATCGATGTTCTCCATACTGGGAAGGGCCTCAGGAGCATGCATATTGTGGTTTACACATCTGGCATTGGTCAGCATTGCCCTTATGTGTCTTACCACTTATGTTTTCTAGGGTGGTGGGTTAGTCTTTTCAGCCTTGCCTACGTACGGCTCTATGGAGGTGGCAAAAGCCTTATCCAATATCCAGACGCCCAGGGGTAACAGGTGCAAGCCATCCCTGGAACAGCAGCATGGCTTGTCATGCATGACATCTCAAGCAGACAGACATTAGATCCTCTTGGACTGACAGCTGTAATTGTGCCACCTGTTAAAGCTGATCATGCTGTGTTTGTACTGTGGCATCATTCTTGGTGAGGGTAGGATGCTGCAAATGGCCAGTGTCATACCGGCCTGGAGTACATACTCAGAGAGTTCATCCATGTCTCTTTTCATGTAGTCCAGGGAGGTACATCTCAGGTCCTTCACACCAGCATGGACAATGATTGCATCATATTTCTACTTGCTTTGGGGTGACCTGCGTACTTGTGTTATGTGGCGTATTGTAGCAGCCTACAGACAGCTTACTGTACCCTTTCCCTTGTTCAGTCTGGTGAGTGGGACAGCAGTGTGTCTGCCTATAGAGTCACCTATTACAACTGTATCAGGCATGTTGTTTCTCCTTCTGGCCTGTGACTGTTTGGCACACCAGCTTTGTGTACTATGTGTTGCATGTGCTATGTTTGGAGCTTGTGGTTGCTTGGGGGTCTGCTTTGGAGGCCTCTGTTGGTGTGGTATGTTTGTAATTATGGCCTCCGGGAATGTTTTTCTGTGTTTATGTATTTGGTTTACAGTTGTGATAGGTCTATGTGGGACTGGGTTTGTGGTGTGTGTGGTTACCTTCTCCTCCTGACTAGTTTTGACAGTACTGAGTTGGGGAGCTTAGCCTCTGGTTTGGATCAATGGTTGCATCTCTCACATATATTTGTATTTCTTGGGGGGAGTTGAGGGTTGTCTATGTACTTGGGGCAGGTGTAACATTGCCTCAGGATTCACAAATTCTACTTGTTGTAGCTGGCCTTAGTGGATTGTATGTGTGGACATATTTTATTGCCATACTACTGATCAGTGATTACTTCCCTTTTTATGTTTGCTCTATCATGTTGTACCTTCCTCATTCTCGTGCATAGTTTGGTAATGGCTGGAGTCCACCATGCCAGATGCCTGCGTGTATGGCATTGTGTCTTGTTGTTATTTGTGATTGCATAATCCAAGCATTCCTGGCTGTGTTAATGGAATGCCTGTATAATAGGTTCTGCGGTTTGTCCCATATTTTGCACCTGCACAGGGCCTTTAATGGATTCCACATCAGTTTGGAGGGGTGCAACTTATGCTTTACACATGTTTTTCACTGTGGTTTTCTGGCCAGGGACTGTGGTCAGGATGTGTATGTCCGGTGTGATTACTCTATGGTCTGGTCTTACCAGTGAGGGATACACTTCTCATCTTGCCATCCAGTACCCATGTTGCTGATTATCACATCCAGTATGCTTACCCCACTTGTGGGAGTGGTACGTTGTTCCTGGGAATTTTGGTTTATGGATTCTGGAAACTTTTCTCCTACAGTGTTGGTGCTAGTATAATGCTCCCATTGTATGTCTGGGTATTTTCAGTCAACCAATATAATGTGGTTTGGGGGGCTTGATATATTCATGTATTCCAACATAGGTCAGGTGCAGTTCCTGGTGTTAGGACGGTAGTCTGTAGCAGGCTATATACTGGGAGGCGGTTTTAGCCACTGGTACTTGACCATGGCTAGTCCATGCTGCTTCTTGTTGTGGTACCAACATGGGGGTGTGGTTATCGTTGACAATTATTGCTAGTCACCCTCCTTTTGTAGCTTGTTCCATGTTTTGAGGCTGTACAGCACAGTATGAGGTGTAACCTGGTAGTGTTAGGGTGCTGATGTGAGCCTTGACCCAGTTTTCTGTTACAGGACAGATATCAACATTCTCCATACTGGGTGCGTTTACACTGCATGCATCTTGCTGTTTAGACTTCTGGCATTGGGTAGCATTACATCTAGGTTATTATCCCTTGTGGTACCTATGGAGGTGGGTTTGTGTTTTGAGACTTACCTATTCAGGGCACGCTGTGGGTACTGACAGCCTATGCCAGTATCCATGAGGCCTGGACTGATAGGTGCATGCCACCTCTAGCAGGTGGTGCATCATGTCATGCTCAGCATATCATCCCAGGCTGGAACACATTGACTCCCCTTTGACTAACTGCATTACTTCAGCCAATTATTGCAATTGATCATCCCATCGTCATTTTGTGGCTTCATGCTTGGTGAGGTTAGATGTTAGTCAGGGTCCTCAAGTGTGCATATAGTACATGGTGTTACATTACTTAACACATGGCATTCATGCCTCAGGTGGTGCTGCAGGGCTGCCTCTGTCGGATGCACATATTACACTCCCTGTACATGTTTGAGAGCAGGTCATGTCATTTTAGGCACCCATGTTATTATATGAGTGAGTCAGAGAGGTGTATCATTCCCAGGGTTCCTACTGAGCCAGTGTATGTGCTATGTGTTGCCTCTTTGCCAAGGCCAGGGCATACTGGGCACGCCTCCTTCTGCCTACTGGGACAGGCTCAGGTTGTTCCTCCTCCGAGTCACACTCTGCTTGTGATGGCCTTGGCAATGGTGGGGGGCTGTTTGGCCTGGCCCTATGCTGGTCCTGCTGCAGCTGTTTTCGCAAGATCATATTATGTAGCATAGCACATACCATGACAATTTGGGTACATGTAGTTGGTGAGTACTGCAAGGCTCCACCAGATGTGTCCAGACACCAGAACCGTGACTTGAGCAGCCCAAACACATGCTCTATTACATTACGTGTTTGTGTGTGTGCCTCATTATGGCGTTCCTGTTCAGGTGTGTGTGCTTTACTGATGGGTGTCATCAGCCATGGCTCCAGTGCATAACATGCATCCCCCACTAGGTGTCCATGTGGGATGTCCCCATTGGCAAATGTCTGGTACAGCTGCGTCAAATGCCAGATGTGGGAATCATGGTAGCTCCCAGGGCAGCCAGTACACACATTCATTATTATGCCCTGGGCATTACACACGACCTGGCAGTTGATGGAGGGGAAGCCCTTGCGGTTAATGTAGGCCCTACCCCACTCACCGGCTGGTGCTTTGATGCGTATGTGCGTGCAGTCTATTGCACCCACTACCTCAGGGTATTCCGCTATTTGCTGGAAGAGACGCATATTGCTGGCCAATACCTCACGGGCATTGGGGAAATATACATGATCACTGACATGTGCTGACATGGCATCCAGGAACTGGTGCAGTATCCTGGAGGCTGATGCCTGTGATATCCACATCATATCACCAGTTGGTCTCTGGAAGGTACCTGTTGCTAGTATTCTTAGGCCAACACATACCTTGGTTTCCACTGGGATGGGTTCCCCTCTGTTGGTTCTGTGTGTGAGGCGTGGCCTGCACAGCTCGACAATTTGCTGCAGGAGGTCTCTGTTCACTCTATAGCGCCCTACTATCTCCAGCTCATGTAACCCATGGTAGGTGACCCTGGGCCTGTACACTCTTCTCCATCTCCTCACTGTGGGTTGTCTGGCACCATCTGCATTGTCACTACCCTCAACAAGTCGCCTATGTCTCCTTATGACAGCTATGGCAGCCCCTAGCATTTCTGCTCTGAGTTCAGCTTTTTCAGTTTTCACTTCTAATAGCTTACTCCTGTCTTGCAGTGTCTATTGAGAGATACATCCTGCACTGCTGTTTGCAGAGTTTTAAGTGCTTGGTTGAGCTACTATTCTGCCTGTGTAATTGCCTGCTTCTAATTGTTTTCACCTGCTATCTCCAGCAGTATTCCCTGCTAGCTTCCTACTAATTCTGTTGCTTCCTTTTTCCTTTATGTTTCCTCAGGGGGGAGCAATGTGCATACCAGCAAAAACACACTCACAGTGGCTTACATGTGCGCACACATGCTTACACGATTCGGAATCTGCTTATTCCGGTTAAAACGTGCGCACACCAGCGCAAACAGTGCTACAACTCTGCCAACAGGCTCCCACATGCTCAGTCTGCCCTACATGTGTGCACACAAGCGTAAACAGTCTTCAAAGTCTAACAACATGCTCCCACATGCTCAGTCTGCCCTACACGC
>NC_056725.1:817930648-817945648 GCF_019279795.1 Protopterus annectens
GAAGTGCTGAAATGCCACTTTAGAAGAGGTTGACTGGGCTGATGTATGAAGCAGTGAGGGCTTCTTCTGTGACTAAGAAGGGGGGAGTAGATGGGGACTTGTACTTTTTGCACAGTAATATTATTCATTTATTTATTTATTTATACGTTTTATTTATTTATTTTAAGAGATATGCTTGGCCTGGTGCCGAAAAGGACTGTAAGAGCTGCTCTTCAGTCAAGGACAAATAGGTACACTTTTTAAGAAATACCTGAAAAGCTGAGTGAATAAGATAGTGTGAATTAACATCACGCATTTACTGAAGTAAAAGTATGTAATCCTAATAGTGATCATCATTATTTATTAAATGTAAGTAATGCACCATTTCTCCACAAATCTTTGGTTTTAATAGGGACTTAGAGAGATAGATCAATTCTTGGCCTTTTGACAATGAGTAAGTGTATATTTTGAACCAGAATCAGGGACAGCTGAGCAATGTTTTGTGTGTGTGTGTGTGCACCCCAGGTGCAATATACTGGTGGTTAGACTCATGTTGGTGTGGTAGGGGATACCGCAGGCTTGAACCCTGTACCTTGTATACAGGTGTTAAAAACCTGAATTCCCTACCCACCACCATTTGTAAAACAAATTGCAGATTTTTGCCTCATATTTGATCTGATCTGTTCCTCATAATATCTGTGGTTTGTACATATCGCGATGCTTGGTATTTGATGGTGCAGTGGTAGCTTTGTTGCCTCCCAACTGCCAGTTCTCAGGTTTGATTCTTGGCTGGGGTGCCTTCGTTGTGGGGTCTGTATCTTCTCCCTGTGTTTGTGTGGGTTTGCTTTTGTGTCCTCTCATGTTACAAAGACACGTCTGCATTATTTCTTCCTGGGCCTCTGCTGAAAATTGTTTTTTTGTTCCAAGTCAGACTGTCCTGATTAACAAATGTTAAATAAAATTGACAGGCATTTGAATTTCAGACTTCAGGTTTCTGAATGTTTAATTCCTTACATATTTGATGGTGCAGTGGTAGTATTGTTGCCTCCCAGCTATAGGTTTTTCTGGTTTGATTCTAGGCTGGGGTGCCTTCTGTGTGGAGTCTGTATCTCCTCCCTGTGTTTGTGTGGATTTGCTCTGGGGCCCTGCCATTTTACAAAGACGTGTCTGCAGCATTTCTCCCTGGGCCTCTGCTGAAAATTGATTTTGTTCTGTCAGAAGTAAAATTGACAGGCATTTGAATTTCAGACTTCATGTTCTTCAGAAAATACATAGTAACACAACCTTTTATTCTAGCAATTTTCTAAGTTTATAAGATGAATATTTGAAATTTGTCCCTATTTTTGGGACTGAATTCCCCCATTATTGGCTTCGTCCAGGTTTTTTGTGCTAAGGTTGACAGCTATGGCAAGAACTGAATTCACTGAATATGTTTGAGGGCTGTATTCCCTCATTACTGGGTTTGTCCAGGTGTTTTGTCAGTGGCAGCTGGTGACTTCAAATCAAAATGGGGCTGCAGGAGACAGCTGAATGGGTGGAGTCAATGGGAAGGGGAGTGGCCAAAGAGAACAGGGAGGAGCTATGCTCAAACCCACAAAAACTAACTAAATACACTGCCCTGGGTGCCAAACCATCATTATGAGAGTCCAATCAAGACAAAATGAAGTGTAGAAGAATAAAAATATTTCAATGCATTGGCTGCATGACAGCTTACTTAATATCTAGATGGAAACAAAAGGTTGTGAGGCATGAAAAAATAAATTACTTTTTAAATACATTACTGGAATGCCAGTCAAAATCAAGTATAAGAAAAACAAGCAGCACTCAACTCAAACCACTTCTCTTGCACTGCAGTTCTAATTATAATTTATATTCAGCTTTATTAAAGTACCAAGTAACGTGCTGAAATTAGCAATCCCTGTGATACCCCCACTTGTAAAAATGTTTCTTATCCAAAAAAGACCTGCTGCCTGACAACTATCTACTTGTTTCATGGAGAAAACATGATCAAAGTAAAAAATGGAAAGCAAACAAGAAACAAGCTCAAGATACATTGCTTAAAAGGATTACTGTACAGGTTATGGACCACACGACTGGCATTCTGTTTAGTTTACAGGTAAAGCCTGCAGAGATGACTGGAAGTCTCCAAGTGTAATGAGCTTCTTAAAATAATGTAATCCTGTCCTTTATTACAAATACTGTCATATGCATTTCAATACCCAAGGCTTATACATTATCTAGTTAAGTATTCTCTACTTGGCAACAACAGAAAGGCTTTCAATGTTGGCAATTCTTTAACAGTATGCTTTTTAAGTTTACTTGCATCTTACGATCTCAGCCAAGCTTACCTGATGGTCATTAAAGTATTGCTACTTAAACACAGAGCAACAGGCACTTTGAGTAATAAGCATAAATCAACAGCACAAAAATATGACAGAAACCAGACCATTCTGCAAAAATCAAGGACAGATGAAAAGCCACTCTAGTACTTGTGTCTACCTTGGATGGGGATATCTGCACATTTACACTGCATAACTACTCCTTGCCTTTTGACACATCCAGAGTCACTACATGGGGAGTGGGGTGCAACAAGTATGTCACAATTTGAAATGTCTCTGGCTGACTCTGATGGCCCAGATACATTTGTGATAGCTCGCAACCTGAGAGCAAGAACTCTGGACAAAGCCATACAAAGAAGTGGGACAAAGGCCCAAAAATAAGGACAATTTTAAATATTGCTCTTATAAACTTAGAAAGATAATAGAATAGGTCTTGCATTAGTATGAATTTTCAATGGTATGAAATCTGAAACTCAAATGTCTGTCATATTTTCTAACTTCAGTCTTTAATGATTTGTCACTAATTTGCCAAAAACACAATTTTATGAAAAATGGACCAAAAATGTGATGTAAAAATATAAAATAGCCACACAATACAGCTGGGAACCTGTCAAAGAAGGGAACTTTAATATTAGTCTGCTAACTTGAGCAGCTGACAAAATAAAAGAATCTACATGCATTTTAAATAAAAGAATCTATAACTCTGATTATTACAGTTATTTCTTAATTGTAAACCCTCCATGTTTTCTTCCAAAATTGCTATTTTGAAGGATTATTAGGGGAAGAGCAACATTTTGAGCCAAAATCAGGGACAGTTGAGAGGTTTGGCTATGCCTAATTCTATAAAGCAATTTATTTGCATGTACCTCTCAACCTGTTAATGCAATAAATCTGGACAAGGCCAAATATATTGGGGAACATATAAACAGTACTAAAATTGCTCTTTATAAACTGAGATAGTTGATAGAACAACAGGTCTTTAGCATGCATTTTCTGAAGGTTATGAAGTCTGAAACTCAGTGTGTCATTATTTAGTGACTTAATTCCTAAATGATTTGCCAGAAAACCACAAATTTTATGAGGAACAAACCAAAAATAAGAAGCAAAAATCTATTCATTCTTTGAAAATCTGGACAGTTGGGAGGTATAGTTCAGCTGGGCTGTCTTTAAGTTTGCCTTCCCTCACAAAATCATGGTTGAATGGAGCCTCCGCTGCAGCCATTCCAATGATCCATTACTTGGCTATTTCACTCCATTTACCATAAACACTAATGTGCATACTGATTTACTTCTATGATGATTTGGACTTCATTTGAAAGTTTTATTTTGCATTTTACAGCACAAACACTAAGACATCTGCTAAACAAACTTAGCATTAAACTTCTCTGCCCTTGAAACTCACATTCATTGAAACAGCATTGAAACCCACATTCAAAGAAAATACATTTTACAAGTGGCAGATAAAGATTAATTCTGGGCTGTTTTCAAATCATAGCCCCCTTGAATATGAAACATACATGTGCTCTTTGATATACCTTCCTATTGTTTTGAACATTTTTCCAGTAAACTATGAAACAAAGCGCATGCACCAATAATGACAAAACTGCCCAATTCAAAACATCTTTCCAGTAAACAATGAAACAAAATGCATGCACCCATAATGACAAAACTGCCCAGTTCAGAACATTTCTATCATAAAAGTCTACTCAGCCTTCTACAGTCCACCATTATCAGTAAATATGCACAATTCTACAGTCCACCATTATCAGTAAATATGCACAATTCTACATTCCACCATTATCAGTAAATATGCACAATATCTGAAGAAGTAAAAAAGTCATCTAAATAATTCCACATTAAATAAATCTGTAACTAATGAAGAGGTTGCTGCTAGTAAACACCTTTATATTTCATGGTTTTATCGAAAAATAAAGTGTCTGATGCCCCTGAGGAATAAATTGCCTATATTAGATTAAAAATGATAAGCTAGTAATATCGCAATAGGAAATGGATAGCAGACTGATAACAGGCTCAAGTTAGTACCTTAATTTTCAAATGCGGCAGCATTCACCCCTTGTGGAGTAGAACCAACAACCTTCTGCATCAAAAGCAAGTACACAACCTGTTGTGCTAACAAATAAACTGACTTAGCATAACAGCACTAAACTTCTCTTCCCCTGCAGCTCAGCTCCTTGTAAAATCTACTCAATACTCAACTGCATCTCAACTTACAGCACAAGAAATCTGGAAAAGCCAAATTTATTGTCAAAAGCCCAAAACCAGGGACACATTAAACATTGCTTGTATAATCTTGAAAGTTGCTAGAATAAAATGCTGTGTTACCACCATACATTTTACTGCCAAGGTCCCTGTGCAAAAGAGTCAGAGCAACATATCATTATGCCAAATCAGCTGCTTTGAAAGAAAATGCTGTGTTACCACCATACATTTTACTACAATGTCCCTTTCAAAACAGTCAGAGCAACATACCACTATGCCAAATCACCTGCTTTGTGAAAGAAAATGCTGTGTTACCACCATCATTTTACTGCCAAGTCCCTGTGCAAACAGTCAGAGCAACATACCCTATGCAAATCAGCTGCTTGTAAGAGGAAGACTGAAACTTAAATGGCTATCATTTAATGAATTCAGTTCTCACCATAGCTGTCAACCTCTTAGCACAAAACACCTGGACAAAAACCAGTAATGAGGGAATACAGCCCTCAAACATATCAGTGAATTCAGTTCTTGCCATAGCTGTCAACCTTAGCACAAAAACCTGGACAAAGCAATAATGGGTAATACAGTCCCAAAAATAAGACAAATTTCAAATATTCATCTTATAAACTTAGATTTTGTTACTATGTATTTTCTGAAGAATATGAAGTCTGAAATTCAAATGCCTGTCAATTTTACTTCTGATGGAACAAAACAATTTTCAGCAGAGGCCCAGGGAGAAATACTGCAGACACATGTCTTTGTAAAATGGCAGAACACCAGAGCAAATCCACACAAACATAGGGAGAAGATGCAGACTCCACACAGAAGGCACCCCAGCCAAGAATCAAAAAACAAGTTTGACAACAATGCCTGCAACTATCAAATATGCAAGGAATTAAACATTCAGAAACCTGAAGTCTGAAATTCAAATGCCTGTCAATTTTATTTAACATTTGTTAATCAGGACAGTCTGACTTGGAACAAAAAAAAACAATTTTCAGCATAGGCCTAGGAAGAAATAATGCAGACATGTCTTTGTAATATGGGAGGGCACAAAAGCAAACCCACACAAACACAGGGAGAAGATGCAGACCCCACAAAGAAGGCACCCCAGCCAAGAATCAAACCTGAGAACTGCAGCTGGGAGGCAGCAATGCTACCACTGCACCATCAAATACCAAGCATTGCAGCATTTAGAAACCACAGATATTATGAGGAACAGATCAGATCAAATATGAGGCAAAAATCTGCAATTGTTTTACAAATGGTGGTGGGTAGGGAATTCAGGTCTTTAACACCTGCATACAAGGTAGAGGGTTCAAGCCTGAGGTGTTCTCAAAACCACCATGTCTAGCCACCAGTATATAGCAACTGGGGCATACACACACACACACACCTCTTACCTGTAGTAGATCTTGTAGCTGCAAACCTGTTCCAAATCAGTCATAAACTCTAAATCCATAGCTATAGGTGCAAACCAGTCCCTTTGTGCCATTACTCCATGCCAAATCTGATGTTGCAGTCTGACAAGTTTAGGACAGTCTATTGCAGTTACAACTGCATAGACTTCTGGGATCTTGCTCTACCCAGTCCAGACTGCTGCTGAAACAGTCTGGACTATGAATTTTGAAATTTTATTTCTTTTCCAAATTTTTTTCTTTATGGTTTTACAAAAACCTTTGTTCAGCTTTTTCCAAAATAGCAGGCTTGGTTTAAATAATGTAATCCTGTCCTTTATTACAAATACTGTCATATGCATTTCAATACCCAAGGCTTATACATTATCTAGTTATATTTCTACTTGGCAACAACAGAAAGGCTTTCAATGTTGGCAATTCTTTAACAGTATGCTTTTAAGTTTACTTGCATCTTACGATCTCAGCCAAGCTTACCTGATGGTCATTAAAGTATTGCTACTTAAACACAGAGCAACAGGCACTTTGAGTAATAAGCATAAATCAACAGCACAAAAATATGACAGAAACCAGACCATTCTGCAAAAATCATGGCCAGATGAAAAGCCACCTAGTACTTGTGTCTACCTTTTGGATGGGGGATACTCTGCACATTTACACTGCATAACTACTCCTTGCCTTACTTCGACACATCCAGAGTCACTACATGGGGGAGTGGGGTGCAACAAGTATGTCACAATTTGAAATTTCTCTGGCTGACTGTGATGGCCCAGATACATTTGTCATACCTCTCAACCTCAGAGCAAGAAATCTGGACAAAGCCATACAAAGAAGTGGGACAAAGGCCCAAAAATAAGGACAATTTTTAAATATTGCTCTTATAAACTTAGAAAGATAATAGAATAGGTCTTGCATTAGTATGAATTTTCCGAATGGTATGAAATCTGAAACTCAAATGTCTGTCATCATTTTCTAACTTCAGTCTTTAATGATTTGTCACTAATTTGCCAAAAAAACACAATTTTATGAAAAACTGACTAAAAATGTGATGTAAAAATATAAAATAGCCACACAATACAGCTGGGAACCTGTCAAAGAAGGGATACTTTAATATTAGTCCTGCTAACTTGAGCAGCTGACAAAATAAAAGAATCTACATGCATTTCTGAAATAAAAGCAATCTATAACTCTGATTATTACAGTTATTTCTTAATTGTAAACCCTCCATGTTTTCTTCCAAAATTGCTATTTTGCAGAAGGATTATTAGGGGGAAGAGCAACATTTTGAGCCAAAATCAGGGACAGTTGAGAGGTTTGGCTATGCCTAATTCTATAAAACAATTTATTTGCATGTACCTCTCAACCTGTTAATGCAATAAATCTGGACAAGGCCAAATATATTGGTGGAACATATAAACAGTACTAAACATTGCTCGTTTATAAACTGAGACAGTTGATAGAACAACAGGTCTTACTTTAGCATGCATTTTTGTGAAGGTTATGAAGTCTGAAACTCAGTGTGTCATTATTTAGTGACTTAATTCCTAAATGATTTGCCAGAAAACCACAAATTTTATGAGGAACAAACCAAAAATAAGAAGCAAAAATCTATTCATTCTTTGAAAATCTGGACAGTTGGGAGGTATAGTTCAGCTGAGGCTGTCTTTAAGTTTGCCGCCTTCCCCCTCACAAAATCATGGTCGAATGTAGCCTCCCCCTGCAGCCATTCCAATGATCCATTACTTGGCTATTTCACTCCATTTACCATAAACACTAATGTGCATACTGATTTACCTCTATGATGATTTGGACTTCATTTGAAAGTTTTATTTTGCATTTTACAGCACAAACACTAAGACATCTGCTAAACAAACTTAGCATTAAACTTCTCTGCCCTTGAAACTCACATTCATTGAAACAGCATTGAAACCCACATTCAAAGAAAATACATTTTACAAGTGGCAGATAAAGATTAATTCTGGGCTGTTTTCAAATCATAGCCCCCTTGAATATGAAACATACATGTGCTCTTTGATATACCTTCCTATTGTTTTGAACATTTTTCCAGTAAACTATGAAACAAAGCGCATGCACCAATAATGACAAAACTGCCCAATTCAAAACATCTTTCCAGTAAACAATGAAACAAAATGCATGCACCCATAATGACAAAACTGCCCAGTTCAGAACATTTCTATCATAAAAGTCTACTCAGCCTTCTACAGTCCACCATTATCAGTAAATATGCACAATTCTACAGTCCACCATTATCAGTAAATATGCACAATTCTACATTCCACCATTATCAGTAAATATGCACAATATCTGAAGAAGTAAAAAAGTCATCTAAATAATTCCACATTAAATAAATCTGTAACTAATGAAGAGGTTGCTGCTAGTAAACACCTTTATATTTCATGGTTTTATCGAAAAATAAAGTGTCTGATGCCCCTGAGGAATAAATTGCCTATATTAGATTAAAAATGATAAGCTAGTAATATCGCAATAGGAAATGGATAGCAGACTGATAACAGGCTCAGAGTTAGTACCTTAATTTTCAGTACGGCAGCATTCACCCCTTGTGGGAGTAGAACCAACAACCTTCTGCATCAAAAGCAAGTACACAACCTGTTGTGCTCTTAACAACATAAACTGACTTAGCATAAACAGCACTAAACTTCTCTTCCCCTGCAGTTCTCAGCTCCTTGTAAAATCTACTCAATACTCAACTGCATCTCAACTTCACAGCACAAGAAATCTGGAAAAAGCCAAATTTATTGGGGGGGGGTCAAAAGCCCAAAAACCAGGGACACATTAAACATTGCTTGTATAATCTTGAAAAGTTGCTAGAATAAAATGCTGTGTTACCACCATACATTTTACTGCCAAGGTCCCTGTGCAAAAGAGTCAGAGCAACATATCATTATGCCAAATCAGCTGCTTTGTGAAAGAAAAATGCTGTGTTACCACCATACATTTTACTACAAATGTCCCTGTGCAAAACAGTCAGAGCAACATACCACTATGCCAAATCACCTGCTTTGTGAAAGAAAAATGCTGTGTTACCACCATACATTTTACTGCCAAGGTCCCTGTGCAAAACAGTCAGAGCAACATACCACTATGCCAAATCAGCTGCTTTGTGAAAGAGCGGAAGACTGAAACTTAAATGGCTATCATTTAATGAATTCAGTTCTCACCATAGCTGTCAACCTCTTAGCACAAAACACCTGGACAAACCCAGTAATGAGGGAATACAGCCCTCAAACATAATCAGTGAATTCAGTTCTTGCCATAGCTGTCAACCTTAGCACAAAAAACCTGGACAAAGACAATAATGGGGTAATACAGTCCCAAAAATAAGAGCAAATTTCAAATATTCATCTTATAAACTTAGATTGTGTTACTATGTATTTTCTGAAGAATATGAAGTCTGAAATTCAAATGCCTGTCAATTTTACTTCTGATGGAACAAAAACAATTTTCAGCAGAGGCCCAGGGAGAAATACTGCAGACACATGTCTTTGTAAAATGGCAGAACACCAGAGCAAATCCACACAAACATAGGGAGAAGATGCAGACTCCACACAGAAGGCACCCCAGCCAAGAATCAAACCAAAACACCATGGCTTTGAGGCAACAATGCTGCCACGGCACTATCAAATATGCAAGGAATTAAACATTCAGAAACCTGAAGTCTGAAATTCAAATGCCTGTCAATTTTATTTAACATTTGTTAATCAGGACAGTCTGACTTGGAACAAAAAAAAACAATTTTCAGCATAGGCCTAGGAAGAAATAATGCAGACATGTCTTTGTAATATGGGAGGGCACAAAAGCAAACCCACACAAACACAGGGAGAAGATGCAGACCCCACAAAGAAGGCACCCCAGCCAAGAATCAAACCTGAGAACTGCAGCTGGGAGGCAGCAATGCTACCACTGCACCATCAAATACCAAGCATTGCAGCATTTAGAAACCACAGATATTATGAGGAACAGATCAGATCAAATATGAGGCAAAAATCTGCAATTGTTTTACAAATGGTGGTGGGTAGAGAATTCAGGTCTTTAACACCTGCATACAAGGTAGAGGGTTCAAGCCTGAGGTGTTCTCTACCACACCACCATGTGTCTAGCCACCAGTATATAGCAACTGGGGCATACACACACACACACACACCTCTTACCTGTAGTAGATCTTGTAGCTGCAAACCTGTTCCAAATCAGACATAAACTCTAAATCCATAGCTATAGGTGCAAACCAGTCCCTTTGTGCCATTACTCCATGCCCGTCCACATAAATCCATACTGCTGATGTTGCAGTCTGACTCCGATAAGTTTCCAGGACAGTCTATTGCAGTTACAACTGCATAGACTTCTGGGATCTTGCTCGTACATGTTTCCCAGTCCAGACTGCTGCTGAAACAGTCTGGACTAGTGCGAATTTTGAATTTTATTTCTTTTCATTTCTTTATTTTTTACAGCTGGGGGGGGCTGCAGTCCAATAGCACGGGCCGCCCCTGTGTTTTGTACTAAGAGGTTGACAGCTATGGTGAGAACTGAATTCACTAAATAATAGCCATTTAAGTTTCAGTCTTCCTCTCTTTTACAAAGCAGCTGATTTAGTGTAGTGGTATGTTGCTCTGACTGTTTTGCACAGGGACCTTGGCAGTAAAATGTATGGTGATAATGCAGCATTTTATTCTAGCAACTTTCCAAGATTATACAAGCAATGTTTAATGTGTCCCTGGTTTTTGGGCTTTTGACCCCCCAATAAATGTTGGCTTTTTCCAGTTTTCTAGTGCTGCGAAGTTGAGATGCAGTTGAGTATTGAGTAGATTTTACAAGGAGCTGAGAGCTGCAGGGGAACAGAAGTTTAGTGTTGCTTAAGTAAAGGTGGCTTTCCTTGTTAATAGCACAACAGGTTGTGTACTTGCTTTTGATGCAGAAGGCTGTGGGTTCTACTCCCACAAGGGGTGGATGCTGCCATACTGAGAATGTTCTCCTTGATGAAGATACTAACTATGAGTCTGTTATCAGTTTGCCATCCATCTCCTCTTGCAATATTACTAGCTTATCATTTTTTTAATGTAATATAGGCAATTTATTCCTAAGGGGCAACAGACACTTTATTTTTCGATGAAACCATGAAATATAAAGGTGTTTGCTAGCAGAAACCTCTTCATTAGTTACAGATTTCTTTAATGTGGAATTATTTAGATGACTTTTACTTCTTCAGAGATTGTGCATATTTACTGATTATGGACTGTAGAATTGTGCATATTTACTGATAATGGTAGACTGTAGAATTGTGCATATTTACTGATAATGGTGGACTGTAGAATTGTGCATATTTACTAATAATGGTGGACTGTGGCAGTCTGAGTAGACTTTTATGATGGAAATGTTCTGAACTGGGCAGTTTTGTCATTATGGGTGCATGTGTTTTGTTTCATTGCTTACTGGAAAAATGTTCAAAACAAATTTAAAATGCCCTCTAACAACTGTACTGTATTGTACAAGGAATATAATTTAGTACAATGAGTAAGGTGTATCAAAGAGCACATGTATGTTTCATATGCAAGGAGCCTATGATTTGAAAACAGCCCTATCTGCCACTGGCAAAATGTATTTTCTTTGAATGTGGGTTTCAATGCTGTTTCAATGAATGTGAGTTTCAAGGGCAGAGAAGTTTTAATGCTAAGTCTGTTTTCATTGTGAGACTGCATTGCTTTGTTTAGCAGATGTTTTAGTGTTTGTGCTGTAAAATACAAAATAAAACCTTCAAATGAAGTCCAACTCATCATAGAAGTAAAGCAGTATTCGCATTAGTGTTTATGGTAAATGGAATGAAATAGCCAAGTAATGGATCATTGGAATGGCTGCAGAGGCTCCATTCAACCATGAGTTTGTGAGGGGGGAAGGGCAGCAAACTCAGACAGGCCCAGCTGAACTATACCTCCCAACTGTCCAGATTTTCAAAGAATGAATAGATTTTTGCTTCTTATTTTTGGTTTGTTCTTCATAACATTTGTAGATTTCTGGCAAATCATTTAGGAATTAAGTCACTAAGCAATGATACACTGAGTTTCAGACTTCATAACCTTCAGAAAAATACATGCTAAAGTTAAACCTGTTATTCTATCAACTGTCTCAATTTATACAAGAGCAATTTTTAGTACTGTTTATATGTTCCCCCAATATATTTGGCCTTGTTCAGATTTACTGCATTAACAGGTTGAGAGGTACATGCAAATAAATTGTTTTATAGAATTAGGCATAGCCATCCTCTCAACTGTCCCCGATTTTGGCTCAAAATGTTGCTCTTCCCCCTAATAATCCCTCCGCAAAATAGCAATTTTGGAAGAAAACATGGAGGGTTCACAATTAAGAAATAACTGTAATAAAGTTATAGATTACTTGAAATGCATGTAGATTCTTTTATTTTGTCAGCTGCTCAAGTTAGCAGTACTAATATTAAAGTGTCCCTTTTTTGACAGGTTCCCAGCTGTATTATATTATGTGGCTATTTTATATTTTTGCATCACATTTTTGGTCCATTTTTCATAAAATTGTGTTTTTTGGCAAATTAGTGACAAATCATTAAAGACTGAAGTTAGAAAATAATGACAGACATTTGAGTTTCAGATTTTATACCCTTCAGAAAATTCATAGTAATGCAAGACCTATTCTATTATCTTTCTAAGTTTATTAGAGCAATATTTAAAAATTGTCCTTATTTTTGGGCCTTTGTCCCACTTCTGTGTATGGCTTTGTCCAGATTTCTTGCTCTGAGGTTGAGAGGTATGACAAATGTGTCATGGCCATCACAGTCAGCCAGAGACATTTCAAATTGTGACATACTTGTTGCACCCTACACCTCCATGTAGTGACTCTGGATGTGTCCAAGCAAGGCAAGGAGTAGTTATGCAGTGTAAATGTGCAGTGTGTCCCCCCATCCAAGGTAGACACAAGTACTACAATGACTTTTCATCTGTCCTTGATTTTGCAGAATGGCCTGGTTTCTGTCATATTTTTGTACTGTTGATTTATGCTTATTACTCAGAAAGTGCCTGTTGCTCTGTGTTTAAGTAGCAATGCTTTAATGACCATAAGGTAAGCTTGTCTGAGATCGTAAGATGCAAGTAAGCTTTAATAAGCATACTGTTAAAGAATTGCCAACATTGAAAGCCTTTCTGTTGTTGCCATGCAGAGAATACTTAACTAGATAATGTATAAGCCTTGGGTATTGAAGGACAGGATTACATTCTTTTAAAAAGCTCACACTTGGAGACTTCCAGTCATCTCTACAGGCATTACCCGTAAACTAAACAGAATGCCAATCATGTGTGGTCCATAACCTGTACAGTAATCCTTTAAGCAATGTATCTTGAGCTTGTTTCTTGTTTGCTTTTCATTTTTTACTTTGATCATGTTTTCCCCATGAAACAAGTAGATAGTTGTCAGGCAGCAGGTCTTTTTTGGATAAGAAACATTTTTACAAGTGGGGGCATCACAGAGATTTCTACTTTCAGCATGTTACTTGGTACTTTAATAAAGCTGAGTATAAATTATAATTAGAACTGCAGTGCAAGCAGAAGTGGTTTGAGTTGAGTGCTGCTTGTTTTTCTTATACTTGATTTTGACTGGCATTTCAGCAATGTATTTAAAAAATAATTTATTTTTTCATGCCTCACAACCTTTTGTTTCCATCTAGATATTAAGTAAGCTGGCATGCAGCCAATGCATTGAAATATTTTTATTCTTCTACCCTTACTTTTGTCTTGATTGGATTCTCATAATGATGGTTTGGCACCCAGGGCAGCGTATTTAATTAAAGTTAGTTTTTGTGGTTTTAAGCATAGCTCCTCCCCTTTCTAGTTGGCTGCACCCCTTCCCCTTGACCCCACCCATTCAGCTGTCTCCTGCAGCCCCCCCTTTGATTTGAAGTCACCAGCCATCACTGGGTCATTTGCTTATATACCATGGGCCTCTATTACAGGAGATTTAAGGTATCACACAGTGAAAACTCTAGCTTGCTTAGGTTTTTCCTTGTAGATTTTAAATATATATATATATATATATATATATATATATATATAGAGAGAGAGAGAGAGAGAGAGAGAGAGAGAGAATATATATACAGATATACTTATAAATCTACAGATAGATAGCTGATAGATACACATGTATATATATATATATATATATATATATATATATATATATATATATATATATATATATATATATATATATATATATATATATATATATATATACATATATACACACACAGGCAGCCCACTTCACCCAAAATGCATTTCACTGAAAACCCATTTGATCGAATTCCATTTGGTTGAAAATGGAATATAGCCCCTGCCCCACTGCAGTGCGACCCCAGAGTGAGAATATAAAGTTGTGGGGTGGGGGGCATAGCCCCCACATTGGGGGGTGTGGAGGTTGTAGCCCCCCACATAATTGCAGTGTATTCACTATTATATACTTGTGTATCCATTAAAAATATATTGAAATATATAATGTCAGTGTGCCCCCCACACCCCTCTAACTTTATAATATCACTGCAGGGTCGCACTGCAGTGGGGCAGGGGTTATACTCCATTTTTGACCAAATGGAATTCAACCAAATGTGCTTTCAATCAAATGTGCTTTCGGTGAAGTGGGCTGTCTGAAATCATTTTCGACCAAATGTAATTCGACCAAAGCAGTAGACCCATACATATACATATACACATACATACATACATACATATGTGTCTGTGATACACAGGAAAATACCTGGCAGCCAACTTTCATTTCCTACTTGCATAGTAAAATCTGTGGATGTCTGATGGCTGTGACTCGTCAGCAGTGGATAGATGGATAATCAGACATGGCAGAGAAATGTTTTGAAATTTTAATGGTAATGAGCAGTGGATAGATGGATAATCAGATATGGTAGAGAAATATTTTGAAATTTTAATGGTAATGACACTTTGTTTTCTTGTATTCTTATATTGCTCTAACTTATATTCTGTTTGTCA